>NC_085046.1:18393925-18693925 GCF_963662255.1 Cinclus cinclus | reverse complement strand
GGAATATTTTTATCATTAGAAACTGATTGCTAAAATGATTCGTGACCTAGAAAAATGCATTTCCCTTCAACTAACTTTAAATTTCATTTATAGATGACACCAAGATAGCACTGCACCTAAAAGATAATGGAGGTAAGAGATATTTTATTGTCTGTAAATACTATCAGTATTTTGTCAAAGTATCAAATTATTACCACTGAACTTCATTAACCCAAATTCAAAATCCAATTGTAGAAATAGTTTTTGCCGGACTCTCAAGAGGACTCCAAGATCACCCATCTGTGTGAAAGATAAGTAGGGCAAATAAGCTTAGGAGCTGCTTAGGAAAATAAATATTTACAATTCTCTTTAGCATTCTATATTAAAAGAGCAAGTTCA
Organism: Cinclus cinclus; assembly: GCF_963662255.1. Taxonomy (NCBI): domain Eukaryota; kingdom Metazoa; phylum Chordata; class Aves; order Passeriformes; family Cinclidae; genus Cinclus; species Cinclus cinclus. Next base: position 18,693,547 of record NC_085046.1, on the reverse strand, counting down.
ATTATGGACATATTACACAAATTTTAATTCTATTAATACAGTTACTGACTAACAATGCAGTATCAATACAGTTATTGACTATAATAATGCAGTTTTATTTAACTGCATTAAGAGAGTATATGGGGCTAAATCTAAATAATAATAATATTGTGCTATAAAGTCATTCACAGTAGTGAATTATTACATGACATTTTGTTAATAAGCTTACCCATTTTTTATCTATGTCTGTACCAGCAGAGGTCCTGCATTTCTCCATGCACATTCCCTGTGCAAGTTAATGAGATCACCTTGTCATACCAATAAATGAGGCTCTGCAGGGGACTTGTCCCCAGTTAAATGAGGCTCTGCAGGGGACTGCTTTTGTCATCTTCTTTGTGAGTTCAGGGACTGAGACTTGAGGTATTTTCTTGATGAGAATTCCCCTACTAGAATAGGACTGAGTTGTTAGACATCGTCTGTGCCCATGTTCGTTGCCAAAGCAGAGCTTGCTGAGGTGATAAGGAGGATTTGGGTTCATTTCTAAAGGCTTCAGAATGGTCTGTCAAAGTAGAGGATGATTTGCTGAGCAAATTTTTAAAAATCATGTTTCCACTAATATTAAGGAGAATATTATTGACTCTGGTTGCCTTTCCAAGCAGGGAGCACAAAGTTTCTCTTGTGGGTCAAGGGAACAGGTAGCCAAGTGTGACAGTAGGCACAGGCATGGCACAGGCAAGTCCAGCAGCTCAGGAGAAGCAGCTGGGGTCAACCCTGGTCTAGAGACCATCAGCTGAGTCTGCAGCAATGAGGCAGACCAGGATCAAGGCAGGAAGGCAGGTTGAAGAGGGGAGCAGTGGTGCAGCAGGGGCACAGCTGCCAACAGACAGCTCAGGAAATGACCAAAGCATCTCCTGACCGTGGTCCTAGAGAAGGTTAGATGATGTACCAGGTCTGCCTAGGAATTCTGCAACTGCAAAAGGATAAACAGCTCCAAGGCCATCCAAGGAGGCACAGTCCATGGAGAGGACGGGAGACAAGTCCTACCTTCAGCATTGGTCCAAGAGACAAGATCAGAGATGGGGTTCAATATAGGCTCATCTACAGCATAGCTTAGGTTTGGACCTGAGCTTTCATGGGGACCCCAACATTATGGGCAGAGGTCCCACATACAGCAGTCCAGAACATCTGAGATAGAGCAGTTTCTCAGGACCCTCACAGAGAGTTATTCAAGCTTTGAGAAAACACGGAGTGCAGATGCCACTTAGCTTGTTGGTCTGTTTTCCTGTGATTTGTTTTTCAGTCATATTCAGCCGTTATTTTCTCCTTCTCTCAAACTACAGATCTTTTCTCTCCACAGGGGACAGTTGTCATCCTCTTCCTTGCCAGTCTCCCCCCTGCCATTTTGTTGTCACTAACCACAGCATGGCTGGTCACGTGTTGTATTGGGCATTGAATTGTTCATTTGTTGTGGTGTTTTTTGATATTGCTTTGACACATAAGTGATCTCTTAGAATAAAGTGATCTGTAAATTCAATGTAGTATTTTTAAGCATTTTGTCTATGGAAATTTCCCTGAAACTTACTTTCTCTCTTGAAATCAAATTGCTTCTTATTTTATTGTGAAAAGTGCTTTAGTGCTCTTAGAGGTCAATAGTCAGGACTTCATTCTCCTGTTCCACGTCTGCTCTGTGCTGGAAGTGTATTCCTGGCTGAAATGTGCCCTGTGAGCCAATGCTTCATTGCAGGTGGCTGACCCAGGAACAGGCAGCACTCCATCATGAGCATCTCATACACAGTTCAAAACTGTATGCTGCTGTATAAAAAACTATTCCAGAAGTGGAGTTTAGAAAACACATCAATGTTTCTTTCAGTTTGGGAATTGCAGCAGGATTATTTTTTTACTTGTCTATTCTGTGCCCAAGATCTGAAAAGAAAAACTCTGTAAAAGTGTTGAATCCTAGAGCAAATCATAGATGTCTATGGCCTACTTGGTAGACAAGGTGTAGGGTTTGAGGCATCAGTTATATATAGAAAGCTCATTTCCACAGAGAAGGCTGCTGCATTTTAGGAGGACAAACCAAGACCTGATGTAATTATTCATTTTCCTTGAGCTGTTCCTTTTATTCTTGACATTCAAAAGAAAAAAAAATTACTTCAAACAACACAAAAGCAAAGCAACACTCCAGGATTTCTCATTCACACAGTAAACGTATCTTTTAATCCAAGAAGTACTTTTTGATGAATCTTCAATTATGCATTGAATTTTTCAGTGTCCCCTAGATTAGACTCAGATAAAACCTCTGCAGCCGCAGGCACATTCTTTGATTCTCTGTGGTTTGTCAACCTTTCATAAAGAGTAGATTATTCCAGGTCATGAATAAAGGGTCTTTACTTTCTCCCACTAAATCCTTTAAAACTCTAATGAAAGGAAGCCCTTTATAATGGAAAACCAAAGCTATATTGGATCAATGATTGTCTATAGTTTGATGTGTCCTTGGGTGATAGCAGTCAATATCTGGTTAGGTAGAACAAAAGAATTTCATAGAAATTCTGCATCCCACCTCTGTCTAGAGTTCTGTCTAGAACTTTTGAAACCAAATATTATAAATTAATAAATTGTGATAAAACTAAAATTTTTTGTTCTGGTCATCCTGCTTTGACCTTTTAATTATATGAGAAAATCTTTTGCAACTATACTGTAATCCATCCAAAATTTTGTGGATACATTAATGTCTTAATGTACATTTCAAATTTGCTTGGTTTTGTTTCTTCTGCCTGCCCTCCTTCTTTACAGACATGACAGATGTCTATTACACACATACCTAAACTGTTTTAAAATACGGGTGGCATGCCATCACAATTTTTGTTGTATCTTGGTTCTCCTTCAGATAACAAGCATTTTATAAGTTCTAAGAGATATCCAGCACTAAAAATGTACAATTTTTTTGTTATTAATTTCAAATTCAGTTGTTTTTTTAATTTTCTTAAAATTTAACACAACTGACTAAACAGTTTAAAAGCCTGAATTTTAATAAAATGTGAGCAATTCACCATGGCTATCCTGTAATGCAATATTTTCTTATTGAGAACTCTCTGGTGGATGATTTAGATGATTGGACAGCACATCTGGACATTTTATTTGACTTTTTTAGACACTTTGTTGTGATGATTTGATTGCTATGAGTCCCCCACAGTCCTTCAGCTTTAAAACTTAAAAGAAAAATCTATGTCTTTTGGACAGCAGGTATCAGAGAAATGCTACACTTCTCATTCATCAAGGCATACAGAAATTTCTGTTTCAGAAAAAGGGAAAGCTGTGCAAAAAGAAATAAACCTGCCTGAAGAGGAAAGCTGTTTTATTTATTTGTTAACAAGTTCATCCCAGCATATGTAGTTCTAGGAAATGTCGGCATCATGGTTTTTTCAGTTTTGTCTGGACATTTTCAAATATGGTCTGTTAGGAATGTACTAACAGGATTAACACTTGTACTACAGAGAACTTAATTTGATTTTGAGAGATTAGGGAGCTCAGTAAGAAATTACCAAAATGTGGACAGTGTGTATTCATAGGATAAAAATATGAAGATAGGTAGATTCAAGAACAATTAGCCACCTTCATTATCAGATAAACCAGAAAGAGCCCTGTAAATAGAGATTATCTGATTTTTTACCTTTTTTTATTTAGGTAGGGGAGAAATTCCAAAGGGAACAAATAAAATATAACTCAAATAAATCAGCTATCATTCCCATGTATTTGATTTCACACTTCAGATTATAGGTTAAGAAATGCTGACACATCTCCTAATTTTACTTTCTATTTCTCTCTGAACTTTTCCAAGCTGTTTCTCCCCTCTGATTTCTCAGCAGCCTCTTCTCAGCTCGAGTTAGAGACAGGTCATGAGATGAACTAGAAATCTCTCTTGTCGTCTTTGTTGTGATCAAAGTTGTACTTTTAGACCAAACCAATTTCCCTAAATGCTGGTCTCTGCTTTCTGCAAATTCAGCTGTAACACTCAGAACAGCAAAGCAATTCTTTTAGGAAAAAGTGTGGGATCTACCATAGTATGTTACTGCATGAAACATGAAATTATGTGCCAAGTGTAATTCAAGTTCTATCTTCCCAGGAGAACTTGTGATTTAAGGAAAAACTATACAGCGTTGCTGGGTTTCAGTATGGTATTAGATTCATGTCTGGTAGCAGATATCTTATTGAAATTGAGCAAAAGCCAAGAACACAAGCTTGGAAAAGCAACAGCCTCTTACATACATATTCACAACTTCCTCATGCATCAGACACAGCAAGAAATATATCTTACATACTCTATGCAGTGGCCAGTGAGCTACATGCGTGTTTTTTAAAGCAAATACAAATGAAAAGTGCTGAACTCATCCATTCCAGGTAAAAAAAGTAGAACATTGCATCAATTATCTTTATTCCTATTGGTGGCATAAATAAACTCTGTTACTTTCCACTTGCTTCATGGTACTTTGAATTGTACTTAAATATTTCTTATAACAAGACAATAGTGACTTTTCCAGAACTTTTTCATCTCCATTCCAGTTTTGTTCTCATCATCTTATTAGAGCAGACAGTCAATCAAATAATGCAGACGTTTTCCAAAGTAGTGGGACTGGCATGCAAATGACCCCTAGAAAGAAAATATCACTTTTTCTCTGAGCAAAAAAGGGCATTTTTCATCATATTATGCATTATATATCACATTGAAGAAGCATGATGTCAAAAAAAAATAACCCAGAAGAACCATGTATAGACACTTCAACTTATATTGAAGTCTAACATACTGGTTTTGTTTCTCTTTGGTTTTCTAAGAACAGATATAAAATGATGTATGGTATCCTACTCTAACAGTTGTCATATTGTAAAGGCACACAGCTGACTTTGTTGCACATTTACATTTTGTTGACTTTGTACCAGATCAAAGGGTTAATGGGAAAACCCCATGTAGCTCTAAGTGCATATCTTAAGGAGGGCTACATGGAAAAAACTGGATAAACTTGTCTTAAAAGTCTGCTTTCCTTATTATATCATCTGCTCCTGTTGCTGTCACAGTGTTGTGGCAGTGTGACAGCTAGGACACACAGAGATCTTGTGATCTTCTATCTTTTTAACTTCCTGTTCTACATGGAGTTAAGCCAGTTTTGCAGTCAGTAGCCTTCTCCAACCTTCTCTACACTGCTCACTCATCATTGGCATCATTGTGCACGGGTAGTTGTAAAGAATGGGGAAAATGAAAGTCAGGCTCATATAGTTGTACATTTTGCATTGAAGTTGAGATACCTGAAGTCGTTCTGTCTCCCAGAGGTGTGGTGGGCACTGTGGCGAGTAACTCCGCAAGTATCAGACACGGCATTAGAGAGGAACAGCCTGCTTTACTTTATTGTCTTGTGTTTGCTTTCACTAGGGCTAAGAGGAGTCAGTGGGGTGGCAGAATTGAAATTCTTATAAATAGCTAACTTTTTTGTTCACCTGAATTTGAGTCAGCTGCTTCTACAGACCAATGATGTGGTCCTTCATGGTACAGTACTGAGCTTCACGATGGCAGCTGTTTGATGCTAGTAAGTATTGTAATGGCTTACATGGTCTCAACCAGCTCAAACTAGAATGAATACAGATGACAACTGTTGTAGCATTAGGTGATATTTTAGAGCAGAAGAATGAAAGCCATTAGGTAACATATTTAGAGTACTGTCATCCTATAAACAGAAGGATTTCATTGTAATGCACTCTCATCAATTTACTACACTAAGCAGTTGATCAATCTTGGAGAGACTTACTGAGCTGCCCTGGGTCCTACAGAAAATTGATAGCAACGCCAGACAGTGAATTCTGATTTTGTGTGTTATAGTTCATAATATTCTCACTCAGGTACCACCTTTCATTTCTTACATGCAATTGGAAATCAATTTTTAAAGCATTAGCTGAGCCATAACTTTATAAATCATCATGAAACCAAGTAAAGCAATGGCTTAACCTCAAGATGTTAACAAATGCTAAGGGATTGAACCCACAAATCAAGAAAATCACACACCATTACTGTGAATAAGTTGGGAATTCCAGAACCTGCTGTTCCTAAAAGAGGTAGAGAGAAAATTTTTATGGGGATTCCCTTGAGTCTCTGGAGAATCCTTCCAACTGCATATTCCCTAATTTCCTCTCACAGGTCATTAATCATCTTTTCAGGAATCTGTGTTACGTCCAGGGTAATAGATTGTGTGTGAAGAACAATATACCTGATAAAGGAAGGAGTCTCCTGGTAGATTCACATTCCAGACATAAATGGAGGCCTGGAAGAGGGGAAAAGCCCAGTGGCTCTATTGAGCTCACTGTACCCATAAGCCTGGGTGCTCCTCTGTCCTAAACATTGTCCTCCCTCTTGGCAGGAGCCTATTAACTCAAACCCAGTCATGCAAATAGGAGGGATACAGTTTCCAGGACAGAAATTATACATGTAATAGGGTGGAGGGCTGGTGAGTGAACTTGATCTGTAGTTGCCCCAGATCACGCAGCAAGAGAAGGTTTCAGCTCTTTTGCTGACCAAAAAGAAGAAAATGCATTCTTCTGGTAAAAAGAGGAGAGAAATGAACCAAGTTGAGGACTGAGTTATCATCTTCAGGATAATTGCTGCTATTTAAATCATCTATATCCCTGGCTTTGTGTGTCAATCAGGAGGGCAAAATATTGTATTTTATCCCTTTAATGATTCATGTGCATGTAAGTGAGTTTGAACTGGAGGTTCAAACCCATTGCTGTTTTTTTTTTTCCAGATGGTCTTTTACCATCTGATCAAAATGCAAGAGTAAAAAGGAATACCATGGCTTTTGGAGGGAAAAGCAAAGTTTTATGTTCCAAGTCTACACAATGAAATTCTACATTTTTGTCTGTCATTCACCTTTTGTTCCATATCGCTTTATATAAAGGAAATTTTTTAGCCAGGGGGCACCAGAAGTTCATATATTTTTCCTCAGTTTTCCTGTAAAACATTTTGTATCTCTGCTTTCACAGACAGAGATAGTAATCTCTGGAAATTAAACTCTCTTCCATCTCATATCATAAGAGATGTATGCATAAACATATGTATCACAATTTTGTTTTCTCATATGTAAAACTATCACAGTAGAAACTTTTTGTAAACCTTAAAATTAAATATAAAACAATGTATTTCATTATTTTGCAGACCTCAAGGGTTAATGTGCAGTTATGAGAAAAATAATGTCGACAATGTATCCTGAATGTGTTTACAAACAGTTTGTAAACACTAAAAAGGAGTCTCAGTTTGCAGACACAGTTGTTCTGTTAAAGTCAACGTCGCAGTCCATGTTGCCGTGGCAAGTCAAGATTTTCATTCCTGAGGGTTTTTTTTTTTTCCTACTGCAAAAGAAGCTAGCCCAAGAGTAACTGGAGACATACTAGTTATTTTAAATCAAAGATTTTATAGTATTTATGTGTTTCTCATGGAAACAATAAGAACATTTTTATTGTGTTTTCGCATTTATTTTTTAAACATTACAGCAGCAGAACAGCTATTTCTTGTTTGGATTCTGTGCCTTTATATTAAGGGGGGGAAAAAAGTTACTTGCTCTTTCTATCCAGTCATTCAGCACCTAATGAGAAGCAGACTGACCTTGGAGATATTAACAGGCTCCTTCTGTTTAAAAGTTTTATGCATTTAAGAGTTTGAGAAGACATAATAAACATAGATTATATTATATGTAGGAATTGCTTCTTGAGCATAAGAAAAGGAAAGTTTGGGGAAAGTTCCATTGAGAATACTCCTTTGGGGAAAGGATTGGTTGTAAAACAAATAGCCTCCCATGGGTTTAGCTTTACCTGGAACAACAGACATGCTGTGATAATCTTAGGAAGATTTCTACGCCTGAAAAAGTTTCCAAGTTCTTGTTTTTTCATCTGTTTCCCTTGGTGGCTTTTTAAAAGAACCGACAGTTGATTTTGCAGCAAAGAGTATTTTCAATGTTGACAACACTGTTTATTTTCTCTGTACAAAGAGAGTGAAATCAATTTCTCATGAGTATTTGAGCCCTGGGGTCAGTGGACTGAATTTCCATTATGGAAATTACAAGTTACTTAAACTTGTTGTAATTTAAGGAAAGCATTTCTTTTGTTTCATTATTTTTTGCATTTGAATTCTGATGACTGTGCTGATGTTCACCTTTGAAAAGCAGAAATCTGGGCAGGAAGTTGACAACCTGTGTTGTTTCAAAGAGGCAGTGTTCTAGTTTGCAAACCTGGATGCTGAAAGCTGAGAAAATACCAGATCAAAGGGGATTAAACTGATGACCTTTACAGAGTGGTTAGGACCTTTGCTGAGGTCCAGCATTTTTAAAAATGCAGAATATGATGTTATGCCTCCAACCATAACATCATAACAATATAAATTGCTCGTTTAGTCCAAAGCAGCTTCATAATGGGTACAAGTGACAAACTAGTTTTTTGGTGAACAAATGTGACATTGAAGTAAAGAGTATGAAACTGTCACAAAGATAATTATGAGACAAACAAGCTATGAATCCTCTGCTCCTTTGTGGGAGCAGTTGTTTCTCAGTAGAGTGAATCAGAACTAACTCTTCACCAGTGGGAATTAATAGTCCAACCAAGAGGAGGTATAGTCAAGCCGACCTTTTCTGACGGCCTTGCACTTACTTGATTTCCATTTGTATGGCAGTTTGAAATATATGTACAAGTACTAAATATTGTTATAATGCATGAACAGAAACTAAGACTGGTGTTTCTATACATTCTTCTGTTCTCAGATGAAGTGAATCTTAATGGTTACGTCAAGCAAAAGATTCTGCTGTCTGAAAATAATTTTTTGGGGGGGTCACACTTCTTTCCTGTCTTCTCCATGAATCTTGCATCCTTTTTAATATAGTGTTCTAACTACTAGGAAGTATATTAGTGACCCTTTAGAAGACAATTTTGAAAATTTTAAAAATAGAACTTCCAGATTCTAGGTAATATCTCCTTTCCTCCACTTCAGTATATAGAAGAGCCTGGAAATTTTCACTGTGTGTACTGTGTTTAAAAAGTAAATAAAATAAAATAAAATAAAATAAAATAAAATAAAATAAAATATCAAAAATCATGTCCAAAATCAGTACAATTAAAGCTGAAGTTCCTATGTAAACAGATACTCATGAACTTTTAAAAATAATGATACCTGCAGGACTAGGCTGTATCTGAGTGGGTATCATACTTGCAGTTTTTTATTAAAATCATTAATGTTTCCCACACCCTAGTTTAGGTTCTGAGTCTATTGGGATCTGTTTCTTTATCCTCTGATTCTGTTACTCAGTTCCTTTCTCCACAAAGTATCGCTGACTTTATGGGACAGAGCAGAGCAACACTGTGGGGTTTTGAACTGTCCTCAATCAAGATTGAGGAAATATGGACAAAAACAAGAGATAGGTACATTAATCCCTTCTCTATCCCCAGAGATGTGTAACTATTACATGGAGTAATAGTCAATATATCTCTTGGCTAAGGTAATGCATTTTCATTTTCCTTTTCTCCCTTTTGTTCCAACTTTGCTGTGCAATCTGCTGGGTGGCAAACCATTCAGCCTTCCTTAGTCTGGTGAGAAATGTGCTGACATACATGGATATATGAGCTGTAACACTCAGATTAACCAGTCCTCTATTCTTTTATTGCCCCTCATGCAAGACATTTATCACTACCTGCATAAATATGCCTTTCTTCTATAATTTTCCAATTCTCTATTTTAACATTAGTATGGTGTGTTCTACTCCAATCAGATGAATGGTTAAAGACCATGCACATTTGTTGCTATTGTTGCTGTTATTATTTTTGTTCCTATTAATAACAATAACATTTATTTGTTTGAAGAGATACTCATAACCCTTATTTGTCTTGAAAGAACAAATGAAAGGGAGTCCCTGACCTCAGAGAATATAGCATACTAGGACAACCAAACAAATATTTCAAGGGGATGGCACAGCAAAAAGGATGGTTGCAGATATCAATGTTTTTCATTATAGGAGCTTGCCAAACAAGGATGGTGAGCGGAAATTTAAAAGTGGAGCTGCAAGAAAATTTCTCATAAGCAAGACCAGAGACAGGTGTTGTATGGAGTAGTGCATTAAAGCGATCAGAAGGATTTCCAGAAAAGCAGAAAGCAGTGGGAATATCACACAAACTCACTGAATATGATGAGATGGAAGGGACCCACAAAGACTACAGAGTCCAGCTCCTGACCCTGCACTGAACCACCCCCAAGAGTTACACCATGAGCCCAAGAGCATTGATCAAATGCTTCTTGCACTCTGCCAGATTTGGTGTTGTGACCACTTCCTTGGGATGCCCAGGAACCCTCCGGGTGAAGAGCATTTAGGAGAATGATGGAAGTTTGTGAAGTCATATTACCAGTGCTCTACTGGTGTTTCTTTAACCTAGGACTTCTGAATGGTTCTTTTGCCTGGAAAAGTGGGCAGAAAAGCAATTCTTTAACAGTAATTTTATGCAAAAGTATGAACAAACAAGCAGTTCTACAGGTGTTGGTTGATACATTGAGAAACCTTTCCCCCAAAGGTTACACTGTTGTTGAAAGACTTGCAGTCGCTTACTTGGAAGCACTGCTGACAAGTTCCTTGTGACAGACAATCCTCTTTTATCTTGACAGAAGCATAGCAGGAGTGGCCTCTTGGTATCAAGTTTAGTAAATGGATGGTCTTCTGTAATGCTTTGGTATGATGAGTGCTCCATTCAGCACAACATCAAAATATTGAAGGATCATTTGCATCCATCTGTTACACTTTTAGCTGTCTGATTCAGTTGAAAATGGTTCCAAACTTTTCTTCAAGCTAATGAATAAGGCTTTCAGAATGTGTTTAATAGCAAGACCCTATAAGGGTTTGTGGGATGTCTCAACTGAAATATTTAAAGAAAAATAAAATGTTCAAAATGTATTCATGAGTACTTTTTTGTCTGTGGGACTATTGCAATAATTTTATAAGAAATTCAAAACAAAATTTACTGTGAAGACAACTGGGAACTTCAGACTGTCCATTTTACATTTAAAAGAAAGGACGTTAATATCACTTGTTGAATTAGAATCAGTAAAACATTTGAAAGTATCTTCAGTAAGATTATGAGAGTACCCCGTTGTAGAAAAGAGACATCTGTCTTTTTCCAACTTGGGCTGTGGAAAATGAGGTATATGTAACACAGAAAGAGCAAATGCTCAATTTCCATCTGTGCAAGGGAATAGGTAAGGCTTTAGTTACTGTACTAAGAAATGTGTTCTTTGTGCAGCTTCAACAGATGACAGTGCAGCAGAGAAGAAAGGTGGAACACTTCATGCCGGATTAATTGTTGGCATTCTAGTCCTGGTCCTCGTTGTGGCTGCAGCCATCCTCGTGACTGTCTACATGTATCACCATCCAACATCAGCAGCTAGTCTCTTCTTCATAGAGGTAAGACAAGCTGTGGCACTAGTCCTGTCTTTTGGCTAGGGTATTTGGGATGTCCAAAATAGATCTTTCTAAACTGAATCTGAGAGTATCTTTGTGCTCATAGTGTAATCTTTGAAGGAAAGGAGCTCTCCTAGCAGCTGATGTTGTTTTTTTTGTTTGTCACTCCGCTCCTTTAACTACCATTGGTGCTACTTCTTTTTTCTTGTAGACAGGACATATATATCTAAGAGGCATATGTCAGATACCACATTACTTCTCTTTCCTGACCTTCATTTTCCTCACAACAGCATTTTTCCCTTACCTTTCCTGTGCACTGTCTTTTTATTTCAGGATATATAATTTTTCTATAATTTTCCCGTGGGGGGAAGAAAAAAGTATTTATTCTTAATTCTACAGAAGAGCTGACATCTAGCAAGTTTGTAGCTGGAAATTTGTAATAGCTGCTCCTTACATCATTTAAAGGAATCTTACACTTTGTCTAGAGTGTGGAAAAGCTTATTTTCACCTATTTTTTAGCATCTATCATTTATTCTGCTCTTTGTATTAGTGTAGAGAGAAACAGGCTCTTTTAGACCATGATTCATCTTACCTATTTGAGATATCCCCTTTAAGATTAGATAAATTGACTTTTTTCTCCCCCAAATACAGATAGCTACCTTAGATGCAGATACCTACATTGCAGATGCTGACATTTAGTCAGTTCAGCTCCACTGTAGATGAAAATACAAGAAAGGAAAATTCTCCATAGGCATTCATGTGTACAAAAACCCATGAATGCCTACACCTTATTGTGGTTTCTTTTTTTTTTTTTAACTCAGCAACATTCCTCTGCCTTGTGATAAGTATAGATTTGCAGAACATGGAAAAAAGGGGTGGCTGTTCATAACCCCTACTCATAACCCCCACTTGTTGTATTCCCTTACTATGAAGAGCCTGGACACTTACTATTGGAACAACAGTGAAGATGCAAAACCACTGAAGTGTCACTAGGGACATACCTTAGGGATTGCTTAGGTAAAAGCCTGGATCAGGAAGATGTAGACATTCATTCTTACTGACAGCAAAGAGAATTTAAGTGAGACATGAACATGAACAGAATGATACATCTTTAACATCATATTATAATAAATATTCTTTTTAGATGGAGTAGTAGTGAAAGAAATCAAAATTAATTGTTTATCAGTATTCCTGTTCTAGTAATTTAACTGTGCTAACCATTGGGGAACAGAATCCATATAATAACACATAGTTTTATCTTATGTTTATGCAGCATTTCAAGCCAGTTTACTATTGTTGTAGACAAACAAAATTCCACTGAAGTCCTTGTATGAAAGAGAAGATTTTGTCCCTTTCTGTTTTTTCTCACACAGATTAAATTTGCATGGATTGAATTTCTTTTCTTTCACTCTCCTAAAAGCAAGTTTCTTATCTGTCATAGTATGATAAAAAAAGGCTAAGTAAATGGCAACACTACTTTTTAAGAAGAGAAGAACACCAAATTACAATACACATTTATTTATTTTTGTTTTAAATGTAGTAAAAGCATATTAATTTATTTCTTTCATTGATACCATACTCATTATGCAAACAGAAGTCGCTTAATCAGTGCTGTTAAACTCATTCCACTGAATTTAGGTGCATTTAGTCAATCTATTAATCTATTATTAGTCAAAGGTAACATCTCTTTTAGCAAGTAACGTAGTAATTTATAATAAATAGAAAAACATAAACTTTCTGTATAAAATAAAGGAGAAATCAGTCAAAATAAAATTGATTCAAACAGAGTATAACCTATGTTCTCTATTGGTTACTAAGATAATTGTGGTGCTTGTGAAGCATCAGCATTAGCAGGAATTGTAAAAAGTACTAATCATGAAGGGGTGGCCTTTCCCTGTGAGTGGTGCAAACACTGATGTAGTAGGAAAATCACAAGGGATGGAATAGGGGATGACTGTACTTCAGAATGCTTACACAAATTTCAAAACTTTAAATCCATTTTTGGTATCATAAGCCTAGAACAGAACAAGGTAATCCATTCTGGAAATCAAATTGCTTTTAACAATTTCAAAAGTTGAATTTTCAAAGAAAAAAGTAATTTGATCAATTAAAAATAATAAGTAGAATTTATTATTCTTATATTCATTATTCATCTGATCTATACGATTTGCATGTTTTGCCTTTTGAAAATGAAGTGCAAAAAATAATCAGATGAAACTGGTATAGATGGGACAGTGTTACAAGAAATCTTTCTTTATTGCATTTGTGCAATTGAAAAATATCTGAGTAAACAGGTATAGATAACATGATAGCCCCCACAGCACAGGAGACAAGCTGCATTATTTATGGGAAATGAATGAAATACAGATCTGATGTTACCATTCTAGAAAAGAGCTCAAGAGGATTGCCATGGGCTTGGTCATGAAATAAGAGCAAGCACATAAATATTTCAGAAAATAATACTGTTCCCTATGAGTCTCTTGATTAATAAGCACATTGCACAGTTAAAACAAGATGAGACAGATGGACAGGCAGCTCCCTCCTGCAGATGTCTAAAAAGACACAAGTACTCTGAAGTCTGACATCAAGTCTTCAAGCCAAATCAGGATCCCCATCAGCTTATCTATCATTAGTAATTAATATAACTCTAAGGCTGGCCAAAACAGGGAACAGGAACCTGGCACATTTGTGCTTACTTTTAAAGAAGTTACTTCATGGAGGCATCATATATACATTGAACATAACATTCATTCAAAACTCTAATATAATTAATAGAGAAGCATCTTTTTACATCTAAGATACTGTCATTATTTGGTAGGTATAATTCCATTTTCAGTCAAATCTTTTGGGTTTTTTTAAGGTTAAGGGTTGTGTAAGGAACTTTTAGTTGATTTGTTTTATAGTCATGACTGGTTACTGAATAAAGAACAGTATAATAAACTGATCCTGTTTCTGATGTTTTAAGTCTCTTTCTTCCTTGTGTTCTCTGCAGATATCACCCAGCATTCACTTACTTACTCACTCATATTCTCACAGAGCTCATCTCAAATCCAACTGATGTTTGTCATGATGTGAGCTCTCCCAGATAAGAATAAATACACCTACACTGGCTGTGCTGTTTACCCTTGCACTGATAAGGGCAATCTCTTGTGTCACCTCTGAACACCATTAAATGATATCCTGAGTTGGTTTAAATTAATGATACACACAAGCCAAGAAAAATATTGTTTATTACAATAATTACAATTACTTAGAACATAGTAACATTATTATATTACTTTTTGACCTTTTAAGTCTGAAGAAAATGCTTCCCTAGGGGTTTTTGTTCATGCCTGTTGAGGAGAACACACATGTGCAGCCCCACCAGGAATAAAAATTGCTATTTTGAACAAAGAATTTGAGAAGTCTTAAATGCCAGTGCTATTCAATTTGCCTGTGGTAGTATGCAAATTTAAGACAATACCAAGCAAACACATTTTCAAAAATGTCCACTTTTTGTTAAGTGTGTAGAAGACTCAAATCAAAATGCAGTTTTCCTGTTTCTTCCAGCTTCTACACTGTTCATTGTTTTGGTCAGGCACTTCTGCAGTGGCCCAAAGACAGAATGAATTACAAGTTTTTAAAGTCAAGGGACTTCAGTCAAAGTTCCAATGAATGCAGGCTCTTCCTAAGAGTTAAGAGTAAATATTGACTGAAGATTAGCTTGCAGAGTGACAGAAGAGATGTTGCATACCTTGGTTTTCTATTTACTTGTCGTTAACCTTGCAGTATTTCCTCTCTATTGAATTTTATTTAGTTGCCAATTGTTTATTCTCTTTAATTACATTACATACTCTTACCTTGAGGAATCCTGTGTCTCTTGGGTATATTTTAAGCTGATTTGGACTGATTTTTGTAAAGTAGAATACATGTCAAATAATACTCTTCGTGATTTTCTCAACAAAGTTTATGTCAGAAATCTAGCCATAACATGTATCACTACACACTCGCTATAGCACAGTTTAAAATTACTGACTTTTTTATTAATTTATGAAGTATACTTACATTCAGAATGCAAGGTTTGATGGCCAAGAAGCCAATCATGATGTCCTGAATGTCATGGAATTCATACCTGTGATACAGGTCATAGCACATGTGATCCAGAGGTCGAGAGCTCAATGTAAAGAGAAGTAGAGAAATTCCCAACTGAGTCAGATGAATTTGCTCAGATTTCAATGAGCTGGAATCCAAATTGAAGCTTTAGTTTTATATATTGATTCTTCCCTTTTCATGTTCTTTCTTTTTCCTATATTGTTAGTCTCTGCCACAGGGTAAGAAAAATATTTATTAGAGAAAGTCCAAAGGAGGGCAACAAAGATGGTGGCTGAGGTAGCTTGATTTTTTCAGCCTGGTGGAGAAGGAAGGGAGACTTCATTGGAGTCCACAGCTTCCTCATGAGGGGAAGAGAAGGGTCAGGCACTGATCTCTTCTCTGTGGTGACCAGAGACAGGACCAGGGGGAATGGCCTGAGACTGTGTCAGGGGAAGTTTAGCTTGGAACAGTTTCTTCACCCAGAGAGTGGTTGAGCACTGGAACAGCTCCCCAGGGCAGTGGGCACAGCAGCAAGCCTGAGTTCAAGGAGCATTTGGCAATACTCTCAGGCACATGGTGTGACTTGGGGATGGTTCTGGGCAGGGCTGGGAGTTGGACTCAATGGCCCTTGTGGGTCCCTTCCAACTCAGCAGATCCTGTGATCCTGTGATATGAAGGTAAGGAGTGAAACACTGGAATGCCTCTTCCCAGATGGACACAATGACACTGTTGCCAAGCATGATTATGGGAGGCTTGACAACAGATGAACAAAATTTTACTTTGGTGATTCTCTGAGGGCAAAGGATTTTGAGGAGTCTAAAGTGACATTTCAAATTATGTCTTCTCAGGCAAAAGGGCCTTTCTCTTGTATTCACATTATAGTTACAAAACTTATTAACATATGTAGACTCTGAAGCTGTCAGAATACGAATTAATTCATAGCTTACATATTAGTAACTGTGTATGTATTAACAGTCGTTAATATGTCACACACTGAAGAGCAACGTGTGTGCTTGTAGTTAAAAATTAACATTCTTTTGAGTTAAGATCCTAATTTGAAAGTCACAGCTTTTCCCTTTATGTTCCCAGCCTTCTTGGAGGTATTACTGAGTTTTATTTTGCTGGTTCAGCTGTTTAGAATCATACGTGTACACTTAGACACATCAAACACATGAGCACACCTCTATCTTTTTTTGTTGTTTGTTTTACTTCATCTTGGAGTTTAACATGGATAATTTCAGGAAACTGTTAAAATGGCCACACAGAGTTTAACTGGTGCTATTGAGCCAGGGAGTGACCTACAGAAAAAGATAGGGAGGAAGGAAGAAACAAACAGCTGCAGAACTTCAGCAAATAAATAATAGTGTGTGATCAGAGTGTGGAAGATGCTCCTTAACTCCTCTTGTTTTAACTTAAATTATGTATTTTCTAGTAAATTAAATAAGGCTGGGACTGTTTTTTAGCATAAAGATCAACCAGCATGAAAAGATCTTCATTACTGTCATTTAACTCTGCCTCACTTAAAGCTGACAGCATGTAGACTCTTAGCATGAACTGAGGATGATTTCTAAATACTGATCCCTAGCTGGGGTGGTCTGAGAAAGCACTAATTATTAGTTTTTTGGGGTTTTTTTATGGTGGGCTGTATAGGGCATTGTTTTTTGGTATCTGAAAACATTCACTGGCACACACATCTAGCAGTAGATTTTCTTTAGATTTTGACCTGCTCATGCCCTGTCTGCTTAGCAGAAAGAAATAATATGAGAAAATAGTTAAAAATGCTGGAGTTGGTATTTCAGAGCTCAGGAAATTAATGGACATTTCTGGCTTACCATTTTACTTCTCTTTTTATAACAGCACACCACAAATAAGAGCCAGATTTAACATCCAGTCATGTTTTCCTTGTACCATTTCTAGATTTCTGCATTAATGTCACAAATGCAGTGAATGTCTTCAAACAAACAAGAAGTAAATAGGAGACAGAGTTTTTAAAAAATAAGGGTTTTTGTAAAAAGAATGAGATCCTCAGCTGTCTAAGCCAGCTGATGGAGCTCACACAGCTCTGCTGTTTTCTCCTGAGATATGGCCCATTATTTTACAGGGGATGATGCTTTTAGTTTGAAGTAAGTTTAACATGGTCATCAATTAGTTTTTGTCCAGGTGTTCAGGCTGAATTGCGTTTCATGTAGATGATGATTTAAAAGAAGGGAACAGGTATCATTTTTCTCTTCTTTCAAAGTCCTGCAGTATCCTGGCATTTGGAGTTTTGTCATTGATCTCACTGTCATTGCCTAGTACTGATAGTAAAGTTATTTTTCCAAAGTTTACCCAGCTCAGCAGGAACCAGCAGTTCAGCAATGGAAACCTAAATCGACCACAAGGGAGAAGGACTAAAATAAATAATCAACACTGACAATAAAAGTCAAAGGTGTAGAGGAAGGAGGCATTCTGTTTCTCGTCCTTCAGCAGTCACCTCCTGAGATTAACATAAGACAGCAGAAACCATTATAGAAATATGGTTTAAATCACAAAAATATACATTAAACAAGTACTTCTATCAAAATGAAAAATAAATTAAGCCAGTAATGACTCTACTGAATCTTAAGTCTGAAGCAATCCTTATTTGAGAAGTTTCTTCTAAATGTGAGTTTAACATGGTGTCAGGCAATTGCTCTTTTCTTATTCCTGGTAATATATATATCAGAAGTATAGTTTCAGATATTTGTAGCCACATCCACTTCTGACTGTGATTTGCCAAATAAATCAGGTGTTTGTAGAAGAGATTAAAGACTGAGGCACAAATTTCAGGTAACTTTGAGCACAAAAATACATGTTATGGTCAAGGTAATTGGTAATACAAAGATCTTTATTCCCACAAAAAAAAAAAGAAAAAGAAAAAGAAAAGAAAAAGAAACAAAGCCCTGACTACTGAGGCAGATTAACACTGGACAAGTACTTAAGCTAATGGGTCTTGAATAGTATCATATTAAAATTTACTCATATAGTCATTTAGTTAGACCTTACTATAGTTTTGTTCCCTTTTTCTTATTTTAGCAAGTTATAATAGTTTTTCTGAAGTTTAGACAATAAATCCAGAATTTGGATAACTCCATATTTGCATATTTCCTTATCATCAGAGTTAGAAAGGCCTTCTTGACAAAGTGTGGTTAAAGAGTACAGCTTTCAAATAGATTTAAATGTGTTTTTATTCCTGAATTAGACAAAGAAATTGACAGGGGAAATGTAAGATGCAGCCCTTCAGTAGACACAGTGAATCAGTCCTCTGGAAGTTTGAAAGATTGAAATATAGAAAAAATCAATAGATAGAGGAGACAAAGTTGTGCCAGAGCATTCTAAAAGGTACTGAATAAATTCAGCTTTTGTGTAGTTTAGTGGTGAATCAAGTTTACTAGGGAGCTCTAGAGAGTCAAGACTGAAAGCTTGTCAAGTATTTACACTCATGTAAATTCAGTTTTAAAGAGAGTGTGCACATGTCTTGAGGAAATCCACTGTTTAAGTTTACTGCTGAAGAGGAATGAAGAGCTGGTGCATGCACAAGCATTCTGGGATTTTATGCTGGTTGAAATACACAAAGAAACTTTTGATGGTGTTGTAGAAATCTTTCAGAACAAAATGTGTGTGGCAGGGTTGAGGAGATGACAGAAGGGCAAATATTTCATTACTGTTTTCTTTCACTGCTCTTCTGACGTTGCAGATCTGTACAAAATTGTTCTCATTCCATTTTTGTGTACTTAGGGAAACACAGAATAAGGTTGGGATGGGGATAAGAGGCTAAGATGTAAGAATATCAAATATGTGTTACCTGTTGCCAAATTCCTTTTGTCCATTACTAGTAGAGACTTATCTTCATGCAGATGTATAAAAGGAAATGCAAAAGCTTATAATTGCTGCAGCTAACAAAATGTACATTATTACAATTGCATTTGATAAATTATCATCTCAGATGAAAATTGTTAAGTGGCATAAAATTCAGAGATAGTGATAACGTCAGCATCAAAGACTCTCAGAAGCAGGGCATGAATCTTCAGATATCAGTATTTCAACACAACTTTACACAGCTGTCTATCCTCCTGCAACTGATCCTGTAATACTGGTTACTGTTCAGCAGGAACTAAGAGGGTCTACAGCTAGCAACCTTAAAAAAAACATTGACTTTAACACTAGAAACCATGTCCAAATCATAACAATTGAGTTTTATTCAACTGTATTCAATTAACTGCTCAGATATGTATCAAACCATTTTTTTAACATGTCTAAATGAGATCACATGATATTCATGGATAAAAGAGGCTATCCTGTAAGGCTCAAAAATTCTTGATATTGAAAGATGACAAAAGAAGAAAGTGATCAAAAAGAAAAATACAGCTGGAGATCTTTCCTTGCAACCAGAGTGAGAGGTTACTCCAGTTTCTACCCCTTAGTTTTAATAAGTGGAATCCCCTCTTTTTCCCTCAGAAGTAAGACAAATGGTATAAATTCTGCCTCTTCTGAAAGATGAATATAAATATACTTATTTTAGTCTTTGTATTGCTGCAGGAAGTCAAACATCCTGCACAGACATCAGCAATGATGTAGAGAGACTTAATGTAGGAAACATGATAGCTAGACTTCACTTTCCATGGACTATCCAACTGCTGGATTTTTTTTTCCCTTTATCTGATCTTATCTTCAATAGGAAAGAACATTTTAATGTGTATCCTAAATTATTTTCCTGAATCTCAACATATTTCTTCTGCATCCTGGTCATGTAGGGTCTCAAGTGCTTTCCACTCACTTCATTGCTTAAAATAGTGAACTCATGGAAGCATCAAAAAATGAAAAAAAAAAAACAAACCAAAAAAAGAACAGTAGTCCTGTTTTTCTGCTTTGTAATCCACTAAAAGGAAGATGGAGTTACAACTCTCTAGCTACAGCTCAGAGGATTTCCTTTAAGTATTCTGAGTCTAGAGGAAGAAACATATTTTTTCCTGCTTAAATTGGGAACTAGTTAATTAAACACCCAGCTTGCTTTCTCCCAGTTTGGCTTGGGTTTAGTGGGGGGTTTTGGTGTGTTTTGTTTTGTTTTTTTTAGTGGTAGGGTTTTTGGGGGTTTTTCTGTTTTTTTAACTAATCTTCACAGAGAATAAAGAGGAAGAATGCATTAGGTATTTCCTGAGCTGCTTCAGTAACCAAAGGAACCTAGTATCTCCCAATATCTATCAAGTTACTTTTAGCTTTTTCAGTTAAAGCTGAAACATTTTTGCATCTTTTGAGGGGTTACATAAGGCAATGAATTGATAGTTTGTCAGTGCTCTCTTTTAAAGCTGTCAACATGCATATAATTAAGCTGAAATTAAACAATCACCATAAAGGGAAAATCTCACCTCAGATGTGACAAGAAACCACAGAAACCTGTAACTGCAATATTAGAAGATGACCTTCAAGTCTTTCGCTTTATTTCTGGAAAAAAACAGCTCAAATTTTATGTCTTACGGCTTTTTATCATTAAAACACATCTGTTCCATAACTAATCATCTGGAAAGGCCAATTAAAAAGAGTAGCACAAAATAGTAAATTTAGTATCTGTCATCAATATAGCAATAAATTAGTAATTAATCCTATGTATATCTTAAAATTAAATTAGGGAGCAACTTGGTATATTAAAATCCAGCTCAACCTTACCTGTCACCATTTGATCCTGTTTCTAGTTATTCCTTCCTGGTGGCCTTCCAGTGGTTTTTTCTTTTCCCTTTACATTAGAGACTTCTCCATCAAATTTCTTTCTCATTTGTACCAGTGTAAATCTGAAACAAATCCCTTAACATTTAATTGCATTATTCTTGATTTGCTTTAGTGAACGTGAGGACGGAATATGACCCTTTTTCTTTAGCAGAAACCAAACTGTCCTTCTTAATTTTGAAAAGACACGGAGTCAAGCTTGGGTAGAAAAAACTCACCAAAGTTTAAATAGACTAAGTTTTCTTGTTAGGAAGAGGCATCCATTAAAGAAGACAGTGTTCTGCCTTCCTACTTTGTAGGAAGGTGGTGCACTGAAAGACCTGGGATTTTAAATTATCTCCCAAACAGAATTTAACTCTGAATTCCTCCAAAGTAACCTGATCCTGCAATGGGAGGAAAAGGAAGCAGTTGCTTTTATGTGCTATCTTCCCAAAAATGATCACTGAGGGAGACTTTGAGCTACACCTGCAGTCAGCTGTGTGGTTGGTTGGGAACAAGCACAAGATTCAGTGGCACCTCAAGATTTTTTCAGTGACTCCTGCCCAGCAGCTCCATGAGTCCCAGTAGAACATCATGGCCGTGGCTGTGCTATGGTCACCAACAGCACCCCTCAGCAGCATGAAGTATCCCTTGTGATTGAAAGGAAATAAAAATGGGGTATTATAGGGACAGAAAATCAAATGCAGTGTTTATATTCAGAAGAAAGATCATAAAGTAAAATTACTTAGCTTTTGAGCTGTCAATGAAAATATAGGCTGCAACTTGTTTTCATTGATTCTTCTCTCATTTTCCTGCAATGTTTCTATATAAGTTGCTGTATCTTCTAGCCCCCTTTCCAAGTAGATTGTAAGTCTTGTCAGTAAAGAGAAATAAGTCAGTATATTTGGCAGATAAAATTTTCAATAGGGATAAAAACCTTTTTAGGAAAGCTTTTTCTTCTCACTGACTCTATGAAGGAGCTTCCCTGTTTTCCTGAAAACTATTCCCTTTGACATATCAGAGTGGTCACCCAAAATCTGAGCCTTATCTGACATTAATTCATTTGAAAGTACAGATTATTTAGAGCACTTTTCCTCCCTAGAGATATCATAATATTATAGGAATTGTTTTATCTGCCCTAGAAAATAACTGTTTCTTTTCTCTGTTTATTAGCTATTTTTAAAGCAGGCATTGAAGACCCTACTGTAATTTGGTTAGGACTTCTTAAGGCTCTTGTACCCAAAGCTCTTAAGAGTTTAAATAAAAATGTTGCTTCTATTTGAACCATCAAAGTAAACTACTCAAGTAGAAATTATGGCACTTGAAATAGAAAGTCATTATTTTGAGAGTCCTGCATAAGTGTGCCAGAATTTTAAGCAAAATAATTTTTTTAATTAAAGTTCCTGTCAACTCTGCCACATATTTTTTCATGGCAGAGTATGCTAGAAAATTTCTGTGCAGAACTAGGAGGGAAGAGCATTGGACAGATCCTCTAGAGTTTAGTGGGTCACCAGTTCTCTATGTGACAACTGATAATCAACCATTTTAGACAGGAGCTATTTCATCCTCTTCATTGCTAAGAGTAGTGGTCATTGTTTACGTGTTTAAAACAGTCATCACTCACAAATTTAAAAAGAGGGGTTCATGACGTTTGCTGCTGCTGCTGAACAGTGCCTTTCTAGTCCTGTAACAACTACAAGGAGTGTGTTTAGTATGAGAGGCCAAAAGTGCAGGATATTGTTAGATCTTTTTATTCACAATTTATTGTAGTCCCCTTCATAAAAGTTTATTTTGTTATTGCTGTTGTAGCGACGTCCAAGCAGATGGCCAGCAATGAAATTCAGAAGAGGATCTGGACATCCTGCCTATGCTGAGGTGGAACCAGTGGGAGAAAAAGAAGGGTTCATCGTATCAGAGCAGTGCTAAAATTTCTGGGACAGAGCACCAGTACTGGCCTACGGGTGTAAGACATTTATTTTGCCTCTTTAAGAAAAGGAGCCCTAAGCTGCTGTAGCCTGATAGAATGAAGATTCTGGATAAACTTTGTCCAAGAAGAAAAACTAAGATACCAGATTACTACTGCACAGTAGTTTTTGTTAGTGGACTGAGACACAACGGTTCATGCAGAACACTTGTCAGTGGACACCTACAGTATCAGAACCATGGCACAAGTACCATGTTATTTGCTTTAGGTGTGGGGATGCACAGTAATCAGAAGTATAATAAAGCTTTGGTGCACAGGGGCGTCACCCTTTGGTTCAAGTCTTCTCTGTTATCTCAAAGACTGAGGAAAAAATCTGTACCATTTCAGTGAAAAGGGCACTGATCAGTGTTCACAGGTGATTGAGAAAACTGTCGTAAGACAGGTAAAAAAAAAAAAAAAAAAAATTCCAACATTTATATAAGCAGATGCGAAATACACTTTTCAATTCTAAATTAACCTGCCAACCCGAAGGAGTCACAACCTAAATGCTTTCCAGAAGTAATACAATGTTTCTTGTACGTTGCTGATTACTAGCCTGCTAAACAATTAATGATATACAGATCGGTTAGAGCTGAAGAAAACAGAGAATTTTCACGATGGTGGAATTATTTCGTGGGAGTTCACAATGATGTTACGCTGATTTTCAGTTTCAGTGTTCCCTAAAAATGAATTATCAGGTTTGTATTAAGGTGTATTTTTCATTTCTCAGCAGTTGGTTGAAGTAAAGGCAACAGATCCTTTTAGCTTCCAGAGAGCTCATGGACCATTTCTTAGGCAATGGGGTAAGAAAAATAAGATTTAAAATAAATGGGTTTCTGTTCTTTGCCATTTCATTGTGAGTCCTTATGAGAAGCACCATAGACTTCAATGCACCCCTTCCAGAGATTCAGATACAAGTGTTACTGAACCCTGCTGATTCATACAGTGGTTTTGTTTAATGCACATAGTAGTTGCATAAATATATATAAATATATTTTTTTTTATAGCTAACACAAGGCGGGTTCTTGTGACTGTTAAGACTGCATTTTTGTCATCCAGACAAAGGAAATTAATTGCATTGCTGCATATTTCCACTGAGTTGTAAAATAATCCTTAATATTAGAATATTTTTATGTTGTGTAGGGAAGGTGGTTCATGTAGTTGCAGTGCCACAAACTTTCTGCCTATTGGAACCATTCTTTCTGTAAAATCGACCCTTTCCCTCCCTGCATAGGGAAAGTCAACACTAGAAATTCACACCATCAAGAGCAGTTACTCCTTTCAGGGAAGGGGCTAATATACATGGAGACCCAGAGCTTCCCTGAGGAGTGGAAACCTAAATGCTTTGATAATCTGGGCCTGAGGTATTGAAATATAAAAATCAGGTACTGCATGTACGTTTCATAGCAGTCATTTACTATCAATTTTTTAAAATACTGTGCAAAGCACTTGAATGATTTTTAAGTGAGGTATACAATATTTGTGGGTTTGGATTTCAAGCAGTTTAAAAAAGTTGTAGATACCACCTTAATAGTACAGTTACTTACATTTCTTGTTGATGCTTGTATGGCCTAAATTTGATTACTTAATGCTGTTAAAAAAAGGAAAAGCAAACATGATTTTTGTTATTTTGTTCAGTAAATTCTACAATATTGTATTTTCTGTATTCTTTTATTTTGGGTAAGATATTTTTATTTTCATCTGGTTTAAATCATCTAGCATGAGATTAAAACTGTTCAAAAACTAACTGGTATTAATCTGAAGGTACTAACAAACACATTGTCTTGAAGCCTGGTTTAAAACCTGTGGCAAGTAGTCATTTCCATTTGTGTGGATCTGCTGAGCCCTTTTTCTAATAGGCTGGGGTTAAATTGCAGGCTGTTAACTCTGATAGCAATAACCAAATGTATGCACATATATATGGTGACACTCATTTTTATTAAATAAAAAGGTATCAGTGCACATCATGTAGGAACGCATTTGGTGTGCAATAATTATCATCAGTTTTTCTGGTAATCTTGGAAGTCATCAGCTAGGGTTTGTTCCAAAAGAAGCAATTACAGAGCTTCTGGAATCCTGTTTGAATATTTCAGTGAACATCTTTGCAAATTATACTAAGAAATTTACAAAAATCTACATAGTACTGCAGTAAGTTTGAAGGATATTTCATATAAGCAAAGAAGATTTATAGTATTATGGGTTTAGAGGTCTGCTCTTCATCAGATTGCCTCCTAATTTTACCCAGGTATGTAATAGATGTCATGAAACGGAGCTGACAGAATATTTATAATGATTAGACAAATATGTCAACAATTTTAAAATCTAATGTTTTGATTACTTTTGGTTTAAGGACCTTTCACAGCTGAAGGATATTTGTTAGTATTTGCAAACTAGCTTACATGCTATACTCCTTCATAAAAAAATAGTAATTTTTTTTTTTCATTTTTGTCCACCTCATATACTTAGGTGGGAGATTTCACTGATCTGCAGGAAGCATCATAGAATACTTCTTCAGATTTTTGCCATGATGTTATGTTTTGTGGATTATAACATGAGGAGTTGCTGGGTTCATTTAATAAGATTGAATGGCATATGCTTATGTCTGATAAGAGCTGCTATCTGAAGAGAAAGTCTCCTGCATATTAATTAGAGGTATAGTGTCTCATTGGTGTCTGCTTTGATATGTTCTGTGGTATGTTCTATTTATCCCAGTAGACAAAAGTTAATTAAGTAATCTGTTGCTGTTTTGTAATTCCATCTGGTTTTTCTAATTTTTTAATAATTAAAATTGCCACATTAAAAATTATGCAAACATTAATCTAGAGGTCTGATAAAATATTGAGATTAACTGAGAATCCTATTCTTATATTTTTATAAAGCAGCAGGTTTAATTGACCCAGACCAAAAAAATGTTATGTAGCCCTCTCTCAGAAATCCAGCTGAAATGTTTTTCAACAATTCATAAATTTTCATCCAAGTGTTTGAAACAGTGGTTTCACTAACATTCCCAGTGGTCCTTCATTTGAATCTTACTCAGAAAAATGCTTGTTTACGGAGTCATTTATCCCAACAGTTATTTTAACTCTTAACCTTTCCTATAAATTTATTTATTTAACACTATTTGTTATTTCAAGATCTGTCACATTTTTTTCTTATAATTTTCCAATTTAGTGTCAAATGTTCCATAATGCCTCTCAGTGCTCTGGTTCAGCTTATCCTCCTCCGCAGAGAAAAAGGAAAATTTGAATTCAAAGGACTCAAAGCACATTACTAAGTAGCTTTCAAATCTCATTAATATGAAACACTAAATCATATATATATGTGTGTGTGTGTGTGTGTGTGTGTGTGTGTGTGTGTGTGTGATTGATA
Organism: Cinclus cinclus; assembly: GCF_963662255.1. Lineage (NCBI taxonomy): Eukaryota > Metazoa > Chordata > Aves > Passeriformes > Cinclidae > Cinclus > Cinclus cinclus. Next base: position 18,666,982 of record NC_085046.1, on the reverse strand, counting down.
CATATATATATCACCACACACAGAAATTATTGAAAAAGAGGACCCTAGCCTTTCTAAAGTTGTATTCATTTTTTAAAGAAATTGTGGAACTGCTGAAGAAGTGAAATTGTAATTTCATTAACAAATGCATACTTATAATGATGTGATTATTTAATTGCTTTTTCTGTTTCTCAGTGCACCCCATGATGTATTGGAGTAAGAGAACACAGATTGTTCCACAAGAAACAGCTATTCCATATTGTTCTCCTCTTTGCTCAAATTTTGTTGTTCTTTGTTGCATACCATCCAAAGCCTTTTCAGAAGGACTGAGAAGGTCAGGATTTTTTCATGGACTTTTCTTCCATACCCATCAGCATTATACTTGAGGGATGTACACACCTTGATTTATTTCTATTGGCATTCCCATGAAGAGAGTCAATTTTCCAGAGAACACCATATGAAACAGTTCTTTTTCTTATAACTGCCCTTATTCTCTAAAGCTTCTGCTGCAAATGGTATAGATGTCTTGTGACAACCCACTTCAATGCAACATTAGAATTTAACTTTCGATCAAGCTTATTTTATAACTAATGTGTGTGATGGGATACCAGGAGAAAAGGTAATTCGTCACTGTATTTTAACAAACTGTGGAAACCAAATTAAATTTGCACAAGCTGAACAGAATATTTCGCTTTGCAAAAATCACCATTTTTGTTGTTCAATGGGGTTCAGACCATAAAAACTCACTACACAAGTACCTGAGACAGCTGTGTAGTTGAGACATTAGTTTCCCATTTAAATGTGGAAGCAATGGAAAAGGAAGGGGTGAGCTGGATTGCCAGTGAACATGGAAGAGGTATTCTTTTCTGTAAAGCAAAAAGAGTTCCAAGGAAAACAAGTGAATATTTCTATGTTCTATAGAATATAGAACCTCTTAGCAAAAGAAATCGTAAATTGTAACACACAAAATTTCATTTCTATAGGATCTCTAAACAAGGTTTTGCAAACAGTTGTCAGGAGCTGGCAGATATACACAAAGTGGGTGGGTGACTAGAGCATTCAGAGTAGCCCATGGTGGATCATGGACCAGTTCACAGCTCATCAAAGGGAATTTTTACCTTGAGTGCATACAGTGGAGAAAGCAATGGCTGTGCTTTTACTTTCTGATGCTAAGCAATGAAGCTTTGTATAAAGACAACATTTGACATTTACATAGACGATATTTGAACTGCACAAAGTCATAGTGCCTATGACCACAGTATTAGCCATTAGGAGCAGAACTGGAATAGATAACAAATTGGGCTCAGATCAGCAGTTTTGATCTGGAGGAATTTATTCCCTCCAGTGAGGAGAAAGACCAGCAGTAAGCACTGTTTGAGAGCATTGGTACCGTGTGCCAGAGACACTGAGTGAAAACACATGAGGTCTTCCTTCATGGCCAGCTCTGTAATTTTTAACTAAAATAAGTCATCAGAACCACTGTCTTCTGTCTAAATCTACATGAGTCCATATTTCATCTCATGGATGGTTTATGACACTCCTTAGGGACAAAAGGCTTGAGCCACAGGCAGCATTTTGAGGTAGAACAGTGTGCCAGTATTGTTTTATCAGAAGCCAAATATGACAAAGCAGGATGTAGCTTGTGTAGAACTGAGAGAAACAAATCAATTTATCAGAGCAGCCAATATCCCTGTGGCTGGAGCACATATAAAATATTCAAGTCTGTGAGCTGATTGGACTTGATTTAAACAATATCATAAATCTAAAGCTCCCCTTTAACTATCAGTTTATTGTCAAATCTTAAATGATTTTCTAGACTTTTTAATTTTTTATGAGGAAGAAAACACTTGAGCATGCCAAGTACAATTAAGTATCTTTCTGACAGGAACAGAGTCTCATCTCCTAACGCAGTTCTTTCCCAACCAGAATAGTTGCTCCCCTGTGAACAACTCATTTTAGTCAATCTCATGATGACTCCGCAGGACCTTTCACACTTTTTAACACAGTTTTCTTTCACTTGCAAGATTTTTCAATATCTATGTCCTGCCTCAAATTTTATTCTTTGGTTCTTCACCTCTGATAGCCTCACTACTTTACTTTCTTGCACTTCTTTATGGTCTGACTTACGGTCATCATGACCACTTTTAGTATCTCTCAAAATAAGCCTCTATCTGGAAAAATCTCCACTTGATTTTTCCTCTGTATGTGGGTTCTGTATTAATGGAACTATTTACAGGTAGATTTTCCTGTTATTGCCTGGACTCTGCCCACAGGAATTAGCAAGCTAAATGCTAAATCTCTTGGAAACTTTTTTGCTTAGACATTCTGGTCAAACAATTCTGGTCTTTTCAATGAAAAAACTTGTCCCAGATATTTTTTTTTAAAGCAGTGGAAGGACAGACCTCAAGATATTACTCTTAATTACATCCATTTAACTAAGCAGATAATTTTACCCAATTAATTAATATAGATACCTGTTGTTTCTGTGGTCTCTGGGAATATAGTGTTTAGGGATATTAATTAAACTCTTCCCATGCAGTTTGCATTATTTCCTTTGGTGTAGCTCTTACCTGAAAAACAAAAAGACTATTTTGTTAATTGCTAATGTTAACTTGAAATAAATTTGGTTTATTGTCTGCTTGGGTGGCATAATGTTTCCTCAGACATCTAGAGGTTGTTAGTAAGGAATATTACTTATTCTTGTCTATCTTTCTTTGGACTGCTGGTTTTATAACTAGACTTTTTTTTCGAGTTTCAATAAGAGCTGTTCTTTTTTTTTTTTTGAGAGGTAGCAAAAGATACTGTAATCCAAGTGTCAGACTTGACTACATATCATGAATGTTGTATTTTATTAAAGTTTTTCACCTTAAAAATTTAGAGCTCTGACTTGACTACGAGTACATCAGGATTTCACCATTGGTTTAGTGATGAGCTGAAGCTTTCTAAAAGGAAATGGCATGCCTTTCATGGATATGTGGGCATTCTCACAGTGTGTTTCCAGGAGGAATCCTCTTCCTGGAGAGATGCGTCTGGCAGTCTCGGTTACAGAGAGTGGCTGAAAATAACTAACTCTGTCAAACAAACTGTGTGTAGCTGTACCATCAGTGGATGAAATGACTTCCAGCTGGGGCCTGACACCTCCACAGCCCCTCTCCAACATGGGCAGGATTAGGGTGGGCCAGGGGATGCTTGAAGGACTGCAGGTGCCATTCCCGCTTGGAAAGCAGAGGCAGTGCCACCTTGCTAAGACTTGCACTCTCCATAAAACAGCATGACCTTGTGCCAGCCTCTGCCTCATCCGTGCTGAGCACAAGCCAAGGATCTCCTCAGCAGCCCCACGAGGTCGTCCCTGTGGAGTGAGCACATCCTTTGCCTCCTGCAGCCATGCACACACAGCTTTGGGCACCCTCACGCTCACCTGCTCCTTCCAGCCACTGTCAACCACGTACTTGGAGTTCCAGCTGCTTCCTCAGAGCAGGAGTGCTCTGTTACCATAAGAGATGACACAGGTTGTTTCACTCTCTATCTCTGCAGCGTGCTTTTTGTCCTGAGGTGAGGACCTGACAGATGTCCTCGCAGAACACTCTCTTCCTCACCTGAAGTGCAGGTGAGCATATCAGTGAAAGGTGACAAGTGCTCAGGGGTTATCTTGGCCTGCAGATTTCTGCCTAGAGAGAACCAGACGTGACAAGAAACCTGAGGGATGATTGCAAGTTTTTAGATAAGATCAGATATCTAAACATGTTCCTAAGGATGTAAATTTTCCGGTCTACAGGTGTCATTGGAAATTGTAGAAGTAGCAAGCAGTTTCAGGTCATGTCTTTGTCTCAAATATACAGTTAAATCTGGGATGCTAGATTCCCACAATCAGTAAGATGTGGATTTTCAGACATATGCTGCCATTTTACAAGCAACAGACTGGGCATAAGACACCCTTGCCCATTTACCTGATGTCAGTTTTCATCAGCATCATCCTCAGGAATCCAGTTCATCGATATATAGATTTAGGTACACATTTTTCTGGAAACACTTTCTTGGGAATTTAGCTCCTGAAGCTGATGTGAAAAAGCTCTGCATCACAGTATGCTGTTCCCTAACTTGCTAGGTGCCTTAGGAGTGAGGAGAGTTAAAGCATTCCTGCAGGATGCTGAGGTATCTGTGGTGAGCATCATGAGCAATAAAAAACATGCAGACACATATGCACAAAGAAAAGCCAAACTGCAGAACAGGAAATCGTGAGTAAGACAGTAATGAAATCAGATGAACCCTTCACTGCAGAAGCAATGAAGTGCTGTGTGGAGGCTAGTCTAGCTGTCATCTGTTGTAATGGTTTAGAACAGTCACCTTGTACTTTGGGAACTAAATGATGTATGGAGCTTTTATTTGCCTAGTCCATGTCTTCTCTCCAACCACTGCCTATTGCAGACTGGAAATCTGTCAGCTTTCCCCTTCTAAGATAATGTATAAACAACCCAAGGTTTATAGACACAGTTGTTTTAGTAAAAGTTCTGTCACCTCTCTCTACATTGAATAACGATGCTTTGTCTTAGAGAAACTCTGAGCTCTGTGGTTTTGTTCCTTCTTTCTCCCTGCAGTGGATATTAATAGTTGTACAGCATGCAGAGAGCTCAGCTGAAGTACTGCAAATGAATGTCAATTGTTACATGTGGTAATGGAAAAGAATGAGTAAAACCATGCTCAGAAAAGAAATACTCCTCATCTTATCTACTAACACTCGAATATTTTCACAAAAATTGTGGAATGATTCTGAGTATTAAATAGAGGGCTGTACATTTCATCTGAATAAAAGTGGAGTTGCCTTTCATTTTTCATGAAGCTGTAATCATAGTAAGCAGCCCAAAATATGGATAGAAGGCAAACCTTTTTCATTGGGTTTTAATACATGAATGCCTACCTGAATTGATAGCATTACTGTTTCCCCTGTTGACTGCATGTAGCATGCCACTTGGTTGTGCTGTATATTTTTAGTAAAATAGTTTTAAATATTTTGAAATCAGTTTTCCATATTTAATTAATTTAATCTTTGACATTAGCACAAAGACCACTGCTAAAGTTTCAAATATTTTAAGCAAACATTTACCAGTGGAATGTAAATACTTAAAAAAACCTTATAGGTAAACATCTCATATACAAGCATCTCTTTACAGTTATTGCTAATAAAAAAATGTTCAAGGGGAGGAGGAAAAAAACAGAGAATTATATTCAAATACACTACCAAGCATCTTTCTTCATGAATCATCCTACTGACCACAATGGTTGAATGAAGGCAAAGGTTTAGTTCTCTTCTACTGCTATTAAATTGGGATATGCAAGCCATAGAGTCATCAGTTACTGAAGTGCCCAAAACCCAGGTGCTTCAGCTGAACAGCACCTCCTAGAGAGGCAAAGGGATGGACACCTGGAAAAGAAAAAGGAGAAATTAATGGTACACCTAGTCACCTTATTGATACTTGTGCATACCCTGATCAGCTCAGACACTCTGCTCTGTGCTTTCTTCCTTTAGAACAGATACATCAGCTATGGTAACCTGCAAGATGCCTTCCCCTCTGCCTCTGCACAGCAGCCAATCTTGTTGAAGTCCACTATTGCCAACAAGAACTCCAACCTTAACAAACAAACAAATCACAAAAAGCACAAAACAAGACTCAACTAATTCTGTGCAGCATCTGAAAGAAAAGATTTCTGAAAAAAATATTTATCACAGTGATTAGCCAAAGGGCTGGGGGGAGTGTGCTGGTATATTTGAAATGAGAATTACTGGATGACATTTGCATGGCTTTCTTGAAAATAAAGAGCAGATTAAGCATCTGTATCAGAGAAGCATTATAGCCTAAGTGGAGCTAATACTATGAAAAACTGCTCATAAATATAAGTGCTGATTTAACTTTTAAGGGGTTATGTAACGCAATACAAAACTTTATTCAGGATGAAAATTTGTGTCATGCTCATATATGACTTAGAGACAATCCCTTTCAGGAAGACCTTGCCAGCAACCAGTGTAGTTCCCTGCACTGAAGTACATGTTATTGCATTAAAGGGGAAAACAGAGATCCAGCTTACAAAGGGAATTTTCTGATCGGATGACTGTCCAAGCAGAGAGTGACGAGGAAACATGTTGTTCTGGAAATGAGCACATCCTTACAACTTCCAGTTGGTGAATTGCTCACAGGAATCTTTAACATGGGAGAAGCTGACAGCTGGTCATCAGTGTGGGCAAAGGCAAGAGGCTGGGCTTCAGGAGGGGGTACATGCCACCAGGTCACCTCAAGGGTACAGCACACCAGAGGGCATTAGCCACCTCTGCTCTTGTCACAACAGAGATGGAAACCCAGCAGGTGTAAAATGGGCTCTTCTCACACACCACCGTTTCTAGTGGTGGTGGTAGTGGTGGTGGTTTGACTGCTGGCAGTGAAGCACTCCTCACTGCTTCATTGGCCTCAGAAACCCTGTGATAAATGGCTCTGCAAAATCCAGTCTCCATTCATTTTAGTCAGGATTTACCTTGGCAAAATTTAGATCCCTGCCGGGTTCTCAATATCAACCTTCTTGGCACAGCAGTGGAAAAAGAGCACAGGAAGCAGAGCAACCATACACAAAGCAAGCACAACAAAATATGGTTAGAAGAGGTTGAAACAAATTTCCCTCCTATTTACAGTTTCTATTTTCTTTTTTTCAGTACTAACTAGCACAGAAATGTTCAGTTTGATAAAATTTCCAGCATGAAAGTAGACACACCCTTGGGATTCCTAATAGGGCTGAGAGTGGAGAGTAACAAAAGTGAAGAACAGATTGTAATTTGTTATTGTACCTGAAGTACTTTAAAACCTCAGGAAAAATGATTTAAAATTCAGGCATCCAAGAAACAACAGCGATTAATCTTAAAATTCATATTCTTAAGTGAGCTTCTAAAATCAAGCCAGCACAACCTCACCCTGGTAATGTCAGTTACCCTGCATCCTGTACCCAGCTAGTTCACATCTATTTGATTTGAAGCATGGACAAAGGAAGCTTCTATCTGCTCACCTGTTACCATGGAGCTGCTGTAACCAAGTCCTTCACAGCTCTAAGTTTTCTACTGCAAAGCCTGAGATTTCCAGTGCTCAAATTTTTCTTCTATGCTTTTATGGGGACAATACTACAAACTGTAAAACACAAACTTATGCCTGGAGTGCTAACAAGAGCTCAAAGGATTTAGGAGAGCGAGCAAGCTTAACTAGGTGAGCAAGTCTAAGTGGGAGTATGGGCAGGTAAATGAACACAAGAGAAATACCAGGAAAGAGCAGTGTCTGATTTCCTAAGAGGCTCAAAATCCAAGTGTAATTTGAACAACAGCTAAACCAGGCATTCTTCATATTCATCCTTACAGATGTGCCAGAAAGTAATGAGGTGTCTGTACAGGACAACCCCGGGAGGACTCCTGAAGTACTGGCTACAGACACAGCCAATCTTTCAAGACCCATTGGCAATGCACTCTATTGTTAGTAACTCAAGCAATGCTGTTTCCCAGCATTGTAATCAAAGGGCTAGTCTTTTATGTCAACATTAAAAAAAAATTTAAAAGGCAGAACTTGTCTTTCCCTATAAGATTTCCCTAGTTTTGAGCAGCAAAAAGTCACTTTATTTCTACTGCTTTCAAATAAAACTCAAACTCAACATTGCCAATTCAATTTTGTCAAAATGGTAAATGTGCCCAAGATAGGTTAGTTAATACTTAAGTGAAGATCCATATTGCAGCACTGGGTATTGCAGAAGTTGTTTCCAAACTGTGGGCAATAATCAGAGTACTAAAAATAAATGGTGGGATGGAATTCTAATGCTCCAGGACTGCTGCACTGATGGCAAATGGGGATTAAAAAAAAAAGTAATCCTCTTTCTCATTTCAATGGAAGTGGAAGTGAGATAATGCATCTGGCCTGTAGATTAATAAGAAATAGGGCAAAGAAAATGCTGGATTCATTTTGGGACTTAGAGATAACTAAATAAATTTCTTAATTAGTTAGTTTACCATAAAATGGAATCTCTCACTTTAGTGAAATGGAACACAGGGGAAGACATTTATCTGGGAGGAATTCAGTGTCTGCTCTTGAACTCAGTAAAAGCTTCTGGAAAAAAACAGTTGAAACTAACTCTAAATCTATTAATTTAATAATAATATAATACGTATATGCTTTATACATATATATATATATATATATATATATATATATATATATATATATACATGTACACTTTGTTTCCAAAAAAGTGCAGAGCATGCCAGGCCAAATTCATAGTGGTAACTGCTCACACAATGGATTAATATGGTTATGTTAAATTGCTTATGTTGCGAACTTAAATGAGATGATACACACAGCCAAGGCTCTGAACCAGTGACTTGACAAAAATAAGAGTCTCTTAAAAATTATAACCCTGAACTAATATAATCATAATACAAATTTTCTGGTAATAATGTTATCACCCATATATTTTGCATGGTAATTTTAAAAAATTATTTTGTTTATAGGGCATCAACATAATTGTATTTTTGACAAAGCATTACCCCAGAAAAGTCACTGCTGGACCTTGAAGGTCTGTGTGGTAGTTTTGTTCCCTATATATCAGCTCCAGTAATGCAGGTCACATAAGGCTGAATGCTGATATCAGAGGTCTGGGCAGGAGTGTTTTCCTTTTCAGCCTTGAGTAATACTTGTACATTTTGATTGCCCCCGATAGATTTTGGTCACATCTAGCACTCCTCCAGGAGCTGGGCTGCAGGAAACAATCTGCTGATGAGGTGTGAGCAGGGCTACATTCCAGCTTACTCACTTTTATTGCCTTGACAAATTGTGCTGCCTGGAGCAAAGCGATAATTACAAACCCATCCTCCTTAGCCATATGTGCTATTACATAGATGAGCTAAACATGGAACCAAACCCCCTGAATAAGCAGGGGTCATTTTTATACAAGACCTTATTATGACCTAGCCTTACTTGAAACAGTAAAAGAGGCAGGAAAAGCATTATACACTGTTAATAAGATTTTCAGACTAGCAGAAGTGACTGGTGTATCTTGATGATCTGATTCATGAGATGGACCACTTGAGTCTATAAAGTCTGGCAAATGCATGGAACTATAACTTCTCCATTTTTATCTGTTCACTTTTATTATAAGTGAACATTTCAGGCTGAGCATTTCATGGTACTGTAATTCTCAGGTCTAAAAATCTTTGGACTTACTGTTTAGATATGTCATATATAAAGCTACAACACCCAAAGAAGCAGTAGTCTTGATTGTTCCAGTAACAGAATGCAAGAAAGCACTAATTTAAGGTGGGAATTTTTCCAGCTGCCTAAATATCAATAACAAAACCATATTCTGTATAACAGAACAGTTACCTTACTGTTATCTTATAAGGTTTTTAATATGCCTGCTTTATTTTTCTGCTTTCTTTCATGCTGTTTTCAGAATTTTATGTAAACATCAGGGAAATGTAAAGTAGTGTATCATTCTTAACCTTCAATTTCAGAGGAAGATGGAGATTTCATGTCATGGTCACAATAAAATGATAATTCATTGAAATTCAATCATATGTATGTTGTAATACTGATTTCTTTTATAGCTTTCTTCAGACATCTGCTAGAAGATTTATAGTGTGTGCTATACTCTTTTCCAGTCCTTTAATGTTCTAATGTTAAAAACTTTCTGACCTTTAAAAATCCAAATTTGAGGGGCTTATTGACACTTTGTCATTTCAGCTCATCATTGTTCCCATACTCATCACTATTCTTCAGGAAATACCTACATGAGTGTGAAAATGGTAGCCAAGGTTATTTTACTTCAGGATGTCCTTCACACACATATTTATAACTCTTTGAGAATGTCAGGGAATTTTCTTCTCACTACAGTGTTCCTTTCTTCTACCTCAGGTGTTTCACACGTTCATATATCTTGATGTAGCCTGAGAAGTCTGGAGGTGCAGTCAGTCCCTTATTGTTCAGAAAGCAAAACCAGAATGTGCAGATAACGACCTGAAATCTGCATAAACTTCTTTCATGGAGTCTTGCTTATAGCCTGCCCAGATTATACACTGCTGTTGCACTCCAATTAGTGTGATTGCTGATAGCTCAGGTACAGCTTGGAAAAAATGTCTGTTGCAGCCAAATGCTTGGTGATTTAACATGAAGTTAAGAAGTGTGCACATCTCAGAAGAAGAAAACAGCACAAATCAAATCAGTGGGATGTTCGAGTTAGTCATTCCTCATCTTTAGTATCCCCTGAGCAACAATCTAAAGTAGACAGACAGATGTAGGCAACATCATATCAAATTCTCCCTAACAAAATGTTCCATAGCAAGGGCACCTGAATCACAGGGACAAATCTCATTGAGCTATAGATTACATATTACCTGAGATGTCTGATTAAGGCCAGTGCTTTAGACATAAATGCACAACATCTTTTTCAGTTTAATTATATTTAAGGGCAGCTGCTTTCCCCAGGCTATTTCACTTGATAAGCAGACACATCAAAATCAAACATATATATGCATGTTAATGCATGTTATTAGTTGAGTTTTGTTCTTACAGTCTTTGCACAGGCGATAGGCTTGCTAGGTAAAGTATTCTTGATCTGTTTTATGGTCTTTTTTACAGTTTATCATTTCTGCTGCTATCATAATTTAGACATATGACACGAGAACTTTCTAGTTATTCTCTGATCTGCCTTATGATATTTGTTTTTAGTCAGTTCATTTCTTTAAAATTGCTGTCCTGTAACATCACTCATATTAACTTACACAACTGTTTAAACTTCCAGTTATAACAATTTATTATTTACATACTGAGATATAACAAAGCTGGCATCTTTAGTGAGGCTGTATGGTGTTTAAGCAGCTGTGCTACAGTCACTTGAAACTTGATAAACATAAGAAAATTTTGGCTTTTGTAGCTTTGTTTTGACAACAGGGAAGCTCCCTTACCTCGTGACAGGATAGGGCTCCCTAACTCCATAAGCTGCTGTGTGAGAGATTTTGCAGCAGCCTTATGGGCACTTTATTACCACAGCAATATTTTCACTTAGCTCAACCTGCTGTATGTGCTGACTGCAGCATCCTGGCAGAAACAGCCCCAGGTAGCTTAAGGCATCTAAGTAGCCCAACAGCAGTAACACTTCAGTGTGCTATGGAGCAGAGCAGCCCTTGTCCTCTTCCTCTGAGACAGAACAAAGCTACAGCCAGTTACAAAGGCCCCTCTGTTTTTTTTCCACTTGTCTATATGGTGTCTCCAGTGGCTGGAGAGGGGATGAGGAAGGATTGCAGGTCACACATGGTGGGGAATGCCCAGCACTGCACTGCAGCTAAAATCCTTTATCATGTAGGAATCTTTGGACCACAGAGCACACAGGATATATCACACTCTAGTACAGCCTCAGAGGCCCAGAGTTTGGGACTCATCAGTGCCTTCTGCTTAAAAGGTTGTGGCAAAGGTGGCAACTTGCTAGAAGCATGGAGTTCACTACAGTGTATTAGTAGTTGCACATATCAGTGGCTAGCTTCCTTTTTCCTCTGACTTCACTTAGGGTCAGGATTGAAGTACAAGAGACAGGATTTTCATGTTTGGACTCAGTTGTTCATTCTTAATTAAAGTACAGACAGTTCTACAGCACTTCTAGCTAACAAGCTAAAAGCAAAAAAATATTGGTCGATCTTGCTAGCTGCAAGGTCTTTTAAAGCCTAATAGTCCAATAGCTAACATCTATTAACATAACTTATACTTTTGACCCAATGACAAAACACCTGTGGCCTGCAGTGTGGGATTGTCTATCCAGCCAAAAAGTTCTACCTAAAATCAAGAAAAAGAAGGAACAAGAAGGAAGAAACCACCAGCCAAGAACCTCCATCTTGTCCCATACCTATTACTATATTCTAAAACCCCAAATTCTAAACCCTTCACCATGTGAAATTATACACTTCTATTCAAACTACACACCAGCGATTCCAACTCCGTCACTCAAATTTGGAAACCTTTTGCAAGGCCTCAAGTCAAAAGCAGTGCTCTTTTGAGGGTCAATGTCAGAAAGCACAGAAAATTCAAAACTCCCAGGCTTCAGGGTTTCAACAACAGTACACAGATGCTGGTTTCTCACTTGCTGTTCTTTTCCTTCTAATTCATTATTTCACATCACCCTACTGCATTAGTACCCAACTACTTCTCTTTATGGTATATGAGCTTGTAAGGCAAATTCTCAGATCATAAGTCATCTGCAACTGTGTTGAATTGTTTCTGTCATCCATTAGCTTTTAAATAATTCACGCCTTTCTCTATTTGGCTACATCCTTTCTCTACCTCATACCACATGGTTTTCACCTTTTTTGTCTGACTTGGAGTAATATAATGCAGGACATTTAAAATAATTTACATTGATTTATTTTCTTCAGCAATATATTCTCTCTGCTTCAACAGGCAGCAGAAGTGTTCCTTTTGTTATTAAAGCAGAACATGCCATTGGCACTGTTATGAGCAACTGAAGAAAAAGCATTTTTTGTCCTTGTTCTTTTTTACTCCTTGCCCTCAACAGTTATATTAAAAGACTGCAGATAAATATCAGTTCAGTGCCTACATGTTTCTGAATAAGCTGAGTGAGAGGACAAAAAGACATTTATCAGCTTCTTTTTGCAGAATGCAAAGAGGGAGTTGTCTTTGTTTTAAGAAGAATAAGGATTGTCTCAAAGGTTATCTTTTCCTTTTGTCACTGCTGATAGCATGATGAACATGGTGGTTTCTACCCTGGAGAGTCACATACAGCTGATAAATACAGCCAGATGACAAGAAAAAGTAAGTTTAGTGGCCATTACAGATCTGGGAGTTTTCCATGCAATTCCCTGATTACCCACCTGTTTCCTCACTGTCATCAGGAAAATCACCATTCCCTGACCCCCAAGGGGGCTCTAGGACAAAGAAATGCTGTCCTTGCCATGCTGTGAATGTGGTAGCATCTTAACTCTAGGAGCTTGCTTTAAGAAAGTGGGTTAAACAGCCACTGTGAAACATCCCAACTTGTGCATAGCTCCTTTCTGCATATATGGGGGCTCTACACCTTGATCCATAATAGTCATGAAAGCAAGGCTTAAACCTCCCACTCAGGAAGCTGGGAAGAGAAACCTGTCTGGAAGACTCCATTTTGGCCGTACTCCTAATACAGTTCTGGGCAGACATCACAGAGCAAAAACAAATTTATAGAGTTAAACCCTCTCCTCTTCCTGATGTACACAACAACCTCTAACCTTTATATGCTTACCCTAGCACATATTTTCTAAATACTGTTTCTTCTTGCCAGCTTTGTCCAGTACCAAATTTTCCAATGCGTTCCAACTGATATCAAAGTGAAAAATTCTTTTGTCTGAAAACAAGCCATTGAAATGCAATAGGTCTGTAATTTCATAAGGCAAAATTCTCTTTAATGGCTTGAATTCTTAAAGGTGACCTACAAAGCAAAAGATCCATTTTTCATTCTTTAATACTTGTGTATAAAGGTCATTCAAAAATTTACTTTTCAAAGTAATAGAACTATTATTTATGCATTGTCTCCCTTTTAGATTAGAAATGCTAGACCCTCATTTTGCTCTCTGGGCTGCAGTAGACCTTGGCATCTTTGAAGTAAGTCTGAATAAAGGCTTCCCAACTCCACTGTTTACGCCTGGCTAGCTCACCTAGGGACATGCCTGTATATTACTGCATCAGTTGTTTAGTTAGTAATATCACTTGTGATTCCTTTCAGGCAGAATTTGGATAAGAACCCAGACCAACCACATGGGTAAAAAAGATTCAATTTTTTAAAGTTGTAGTGAAAGTGTTCAACCCCCATTTAAGGCAAGCTCATGAAAGCTCCAGCTGACTGAATGAAGCTTTACTGAAATGAGCCCAGGAGCTGCTTTTAAGGGTCACAGTTGTTACCTCTGCCCAAATTATTCAGTGTTCAAAAAGGCGTTCTTTTTTGGTTGTGCCTTGGGTATAATAATCAAACCTAAATAATAATTAGCTATTATTTTCTTGCTGTTAGTGGGATTCAGACACTCTGTCTTCTGCTGATTTCAAAACATGTACCCCTGGTAAACATATTAAATAATATACTAAAATAAATATTGATAAACATATTGACAAATAATGAACATGTTTATGCTTTCAGTGTATTCTTAGTAAATTAGAATACTCAAATATGAGATTTATCATCCATTAATAAATCCAGTCATCCTAACTGGCAGGGGTTTTTTTATCTTAGTGATTTGTCTTCTATTGGCAATGTGGAAATCACAACCATATAGATAAAGAGGGAGTAGCTTATGAAGATAAATCTCTCTAAACTGGGTGCTTCATAATAACACTAAGCACAACTAAAGTGGTGGGCTGCATGTCTTCTCCAACACATTTGAATTCTCTGTGTACATGACAAATTTGAAGTGGACAATTAGATAACTTAAGGGCTTGGCAGCAAGGAAAATTAAACATTCCTCCCAGGATTTTTACAGACAATATAACACACAGGTCTCAGCAGCAAGCTCATAAATGAAAGAGGTCCTCAAGGTCATATGCTTCAGTGAGATAAAGCATTGTTCTTTCTGGTACTGCAAATGTAATCACATAAAAGGTCATACTAGAAGTTTAATCCTTTTGCTTGATTTTTCAAATGTCTAAAGATTGAAATTTAGTATTTTATAATATTGCAAAAACATGAAGGTGGCTGAAATTAATTTCTTTTCCCTGTTAGTGAAGAAAGGTTGGGAGCTGTACACCCTAAAATACTACATCAGGTTGTTCTAAAACAGAAGAAAAAGCTCATTTGTGAGTGAATACCCAGATGCCTGCTAAGGAACTAAAAGATTCCACTATCTTAAACTGATATTTAATGCTGGAGCTGTCAAAAATTCATCATGTGCTTTGAAGCCAGTTTCATTGTCCTCATCAATCCCACCACTCAAACTACAAACTCCTGTGCCTTCTTGAGATACTGAAATCAGAGAAGTGCCTATGCTACTTAAGAGACAGAAGACACCCCTTGGAGAGGTGCTAACACTAATCTAACTCCCTCCTAGGAGGACAGTGGTTTTATATTTTTTAATCTCAATCTGTAAATTTCCCAAGCCTAGTACCGAGTTGTGATTCAAAGGCTGAGCTGCAAAAATGATAAGATTTTCACCATAACATTTATGGCTCATGGAGAGTTTTATGGTTCTTAGGAGAGCTACTTTTCTTAACAAAAACTGATATATTTCATGGGGAGAGAAAATTGACAAACACTGCCAGCAATATATAGATATGTTATATGTTTTGGTGGATTTCCTTCAGGAGCATGTATGCCCAAATTAATGCAGTATTGAGAAATAATTCACCAAGGAAATGGAAACACATCTGTTCCTTTGGATGGAATAACAGTGACCTTTCTGTCTTGACTGCGTAGCATTAGAATTATGTTCATTGCAAAAAACTGCCTAATTTCATATATATTCCTAATAATTTAAGAATTTATTCCTGTAGAATTTAAAAATCATTCACATAAAGTAAATCCTTAAGCTTGTCATTCCCAATGAGCATGTATTTTCCTTTCCTGCATTGTGCTCACATGACTAGTATTTTATTGACCTAAATGTATTTTCTCTTTTTATTCTAAGAAGAAAAACATCCATTTAGAAAAGTAAGTGTCAACACAAGATTTAAACTCTTCTCTAAATGAAATGCTTCAGGATTTTAGCTCTGTTATGGTCCTTTCTTATCAGGATGTTTACACATCTGATAATTTTTATAGTCTCAAGTAAAACCAGTGATAGCTGGAAGGTCAACACTAGCAGTTTACTGGAAGTACACCTTTTGTTTTTACTTTTTAGCAACATATTGAAGCAGTGGATCTGAAAATGTACTAACCCTACAATAATTAAATAATGTAATTCCAAACATTTTTTAATTAATTCAGTTTTTACAAAAACAAACTCAAAGAAAGAACAAACTGCATTGTTTATATCAGTATCTGTACATATAATCTAAAGAATATTGGTAAATAGTGCAGAGTTTAAAAATCTATTTGTAATAATTTAGCAAACAGATTTAACACATTGATATCCTACTTTTCATTATCCATCATTACAAATATAGAAAACACTAAATATTTTTTTTGAGGGAAAAAAGGTTTAAAAAAAAAAAAAGGAAAGAGTTAGCTAGCAAACCCAAGCTATAATGAAACTATAAGAGTGGCAGTGTGTTTTTTAGGTTTTAGGCAATTGCAGCTCCCTGGATTGTATAAAGCTTAAGGGCTGCAAGCCAAGCAGCTTCAACCACTTGAGAGATGCAGTAATCTCTCTGGAAGCTCAGTCTTGAATGTCTTGCTATTACAATAGAAATTAATTTCCCCTGTTTTCTGCTTCTCTCACTTGAGGTACTTTCTGTTGGTTGTAGAATCAGCTAAGAATCCAAGGCAAGGGTGGGGGAATAGAAGTCTCCCCTTCTCAGTACATTTACCCCACTTTGTAAAGTGAGGGAAAAAATTTATTCCTTCCTCAGTATTTATCAACACGAAGGTTTGTTTATTTGGCTGTCATTTAAATTAGTTCAAACTATTTAGAAAGCACTTGTTGTCAATTAGTGTATTTATTTTGCCTTCAAGCTGGTGAATTGATTCTTCTCTGTTTCATCAGCTCCACATTTCCTTCCTGTCCTTCTTCTGTCTCTGAGCATTTCACACAGCTATGATGTGCCAAATTTCTACATTCTGATTGGGCTCACAGGCTGCCCAAGAAAGTCAGTGGGATCCAAGAAAGCATCAACACAGCAATTAAGTTGTTGTTTTATGGTCTTCAGCACAGGCTTTGTTTCAGTAAAAAGCAAAATAAAAAAATGTGCCACACAGAAGGGAACACATGAAGAGCAAGAACAGAAGCAGCAGATGTTTTTGTTTTAGATCACTGTAAATAAAAGGAACCTTTCACTGACTTGCCAGATTACTTTTGTAATTTCAGTATTTACCAAACTTAATGCTATTAAAAAAAAAATTAAACCATTAATTCAATTGAACAATTTGTTTACAGACAACTGCATTTATCATTGCCACACTGTATTTCTCAAATAAAATTATTAATACCTACTGCAAAATCCTTTTTTCCCATAACTGCTTCCCCAGAAGGTGTGGTTATTCCCAGTTTATATTGGTCTGCTTTAGAAGTATAGACGACTGGGGTGTTGTAACTGAGGATGAGAGCAATTGAGTGGTGCTTGCTGGCCTCTTTCTATGTACAGGTGTCACAAGGCAAAGACATCACAACAGGCATTAGCTGTCCACTGTGGCTGTCAGCCTTGGCAGAGGCTGTGCCCTGGCATCTTGGTTTACAGCCTCTCCCTGATGGAGCAGGACAGAATTGCTCGTGACCGAGCCGATGGCAGCTGATGCATTATGAGGGTACAGCAAAAGCAGATTTGTTGCTTTGTTGGGCAAATAAACTACACAGACACTCCTGGAGAGAAGCAGTAATTTTTCAGTCCTAGCCAAGCCCTGGAGAGACCAGCTGCCCAGGAACATGGGGGTGCATGAGACAGCAACCCCATGTCAGCAGAGGATACACCCCTCCAAGGTAAGATATAAACTGGTGCTTTCCATCAGCAAAGCAGCATTTTCTTCAACAGAGGGAAAGAGTACAGAAAGATGCCAGTCAAGGCTGCATAACCAAAGTTCTTAGGAGATCCACAGTCCATGAGGCACTTTTGACTGTAATCATTTATTTGACCATATTGCTGGAGAGATGCACAAGAACAATTTGCATCTTTTGTCCCTTTCACTGTTGCTATTTCTTACTCCAGTGTTAGGGTCCATTACACTTTAGGCTGACATCAACTTCATGGGTGATAATCATTTATGAACACAAGAATCACTTAAAATTATACATTTAATTTAAACCGATGTCAGAAATCAAAATGTTTTTCAATAAAATCTGTTATAAATATAAATAAGATACAATCGAGCTGATAGGTCTGTAAAAGATCCTATGAAAGAAAAAGAATCAGTAATTTGCAAGAATAACAATATGAAATATTATAGCAATAAGCTGAAAGACAGATTCTGGCTTTCAGAAAAAGGTAGCTTTCCTATCAGTATGCTTTCCTGGGTTAGTAAGACAGCATGAGATTTCTCTCTGAGCTGTGTTAATTCACTGCGAACAAAAGTTTAGCCTCAACTAATATGCACACACTTCAAACAGACAGGTCAGTAGCAAGGCCAGATATTCCAGCTGGTTTTAAAAATCCAAAGTTTGTACTATCAAGCTGCAGGGCAGATTCCCAGCAGGACACTTCTCAGAGCATAACACCAGGAAAAAGAAAACTTCTAGCTTTTTTCTGTTAAATTAAAGGTGAAGGCAGAAAAGGTTTCTAGTCATTTTTCTCTAGTTCTCTGAGTGTCGATGATTTCAATAAACTTTGAGAAAGACAAGGCAGGAAATACATTACAGAACATTTTCATTTGGAGAAGTCAGTATTACCCTTTTCAACTAAGTGATTTTGCTGGTTTATACCAGGATCACATCTGAGCTTGAGCAAAGGTAAAAACCCTTGAGATTCTCAATTAAAATAACCTGTGAGGGTCTTTCTTCACTACCTACTTCCATCTGGTTTTCTTTATTTCACTGCAAAGCTAAATTTTAGATTTGAAGTCAACCATGGCTTAAAATCAGTTACTGAGGCAATGCTCTGCCCTAAGGCAATACTCTGCTCCCTCCTTGCAGGCAGAGCCCTCTGCACAGTGGAAGAGGAAGGGTTTTTCAAACTTTGTCACTTCTGTTTGCTGAGGAGAGCTGTGACTTGTTCTTCAACCAAGGCAATAGAAAATATTAAGAGGAACACGGTTCTTTGAAATAAATGGATTTAAGCCAGCCTGGAGTCCTGGGGGCAGTTCCATGTTCTGAATCAATTCAGCACACAGTTACAAACCCAAATTGAAGGTTATTTCTGTCATCAAGGACAAATATGTATTCAATTACAAAGCTTATCATTTGAGGAGATGACACAAACATGTTGGAGCTTTCATTTAGACACAGAGGTTTATGTACAAAAATCTTGAAAATTATTAATTGAACAGAAAATTTGCATAATTTTAAATTCTAAAAAACTGTGCTCATTCAGCAACATTGTTCTGTGCTCTGAACAGAATGTAAAGCTATGGCATAATATTCTAAGTTTGAAATCATATTTCAGATTTTCAATTTCTTTTATTCATGATCAACTAGGCATTGGTGTATAAGGTTTCACTTTCAGAGAAAGGAAATTTGATTCATTAAACAGCAGGCAAAGCTTTTCAGTCTCCCTCTTGTGATTTGTGATAATCACAGGTTAAATATAAAAGTAACTTCTGATAACAATATTTTTTTTTCTTGCAATGAATGAGCTTCTAGTCTTTTGAAATTTCTATATGTTTCAGTTTAGACATCACATTTATGACGATGTGATAAACATATATATATATATATATATATACTTTAATAAAAAAAGTAAATACACTCTCTTCAGTAGTCCAGATGCCATGATGCTTGTGGTGAAAAGATTGTCTAGTCTGTTTGAAGAAGTTGTGGTTTTACATAGGAAATGAGCATAAATGACAGTTTCCTTGAGAAAAGAAGGATATTTTCAAGGGGTTTGTGCAGTTATGAATAAATTATTAACTTTAGCATGGCACATATTTAGATGGCTATGACATTCATGTGGATTCCTTCATTCTGTGTATCATTTATCAGGAATATACTGCTGAGTTTGGATCTCAGATCTTAGCACCTATGGAACAACAGATGGGAGCTAAAATTCATCTTCATGTGTGCAGTTCTCTGGGAAATGCAATCAGGCATTGTGTAGCCAATATGTGACTTCTTAAATAATTTAGTTAATTTTATCTGCACTCCATCCTATTTATTACTGCTGGCATGCTTCTGTTGACATAAAAGACACAACCAGCTATTTTTCATGTAAGGTACACATAATTCTGTTTCTTAGACTGGGTTGTGGTATTATGAATGAGAATTCAGAAACTGCCACACTGCTTTCAAAGATTGCTAAGGATGTGCTTCTGAGACAGTATGCTTGTGGTAAAGAAGAAAATAGCATTAAAGAGAAGGAATGGGAATAATTTGCTTTTTGCTTTATGACCAAAGTTTCTCAAAACATTTCCTAATTTTGCTGAAAACCAAATGTCAACACTAAATGACATGTATCTTCTTCTGAAGTCATTATGTACTGTGGGTTTCTTGCAAATATTGACAGAGGCTATATTTTTTCATCTGTTCTGTGGGATTGAAAATAGCATTACTTGGAAGACATAAAGCATTCTTTAAAACCCATGATGATGGTAAATGATGATCAACTCATTGCTGCAAAATTGACCCTTACTCCATAAGCAGCCTCACTCTTTCAAAACCTTGTTTGCAAAGTGAGGTATAACTGAGCAAGAGTGATGATTTCAGAATCTGTGCTGTTCAGATTGCTCATCAGTACCAATTTGGAGAGTCACTCTCAATTTGAAAATTTAAGTGGTTCATTGCCTACCTATGAAATGTTTCTTCACAGCAGTCAACAGCTGAAACTTCTGAACCAAAAGAATGTATTTGAGCAGATTTATGGAACTATTAAAAAAAAAAAAACCACCAAAAAAACCCAAAACAAAACAAAAAAAGAGGGGAAAGGTCAATATCACTTACTTACATTTCTTGCATTCATTTTTCTCTCAACCTACTGAATACTGGAAAGACAAGCAAAAAAATATACAGACACACATGCACTGGAAATATTTAATTTTAAACTCTAACCTACCAGATCTCTGGCTATATCATGACTAGATGATGCTGATAAAATTTAATGTCTTTAGTGTCTTGTGTGCTTAAACTCTAAAACACCAGAGAAGCAACATAGACATTATTATCAGAGGCATTTTCTTCACCCAAAGAAAGACTTTTGCAAAGGAGAGAGAAAGTAACATACCATGAAGGTACTGTCCAAGGAAAAATGACAACTGTAAATTATATTTGTATGAACTGAATGGAATCCATTCCAATCTACAGTCTAGACAATAATGTCTTGTGTAAGCACAGCAATATGGCAGTCTTCTGCTTTGGGAAGCAGGCAAGTGATAGCACAAAACACAGCCTCTAATCAATAAGCTAATCTTAATTGAGCTGTATTCTAAAAATACAGTTTCATTTTGCAGATTTAATTTGCATGATAACTACATAGATTTTAGTCACATTATTGGCCTTTCAACCACTAGTTAGCACATGGCAATATAACAGAATAAACTATTGAGATGAGAGATTGAATGCTCATAAAAAGAAAAGGCATGACAGATGTCTGGGTTTGTTTTTTGTTTTTTTTTTAATTATCATAAGGTTTTATTTCATTTTGATAAAAAATTATAAACAATAAAATCTCAGAGTTTAAATGTTTAAAATCAACACAGCTGGTCTTCCTAGATCAAACGATACTGTAAAAACCTAAATAACTCCTGACTAGTTCTCTAAATAATATTACTAATTATAATTGTTGTCAGAGAGACTAAGAACAATTGTCTGTTCCTGGGTCTGAGATCTGACAGCCACTGGCAACCAACACTTTTAGATTAAAAAGTGATTCCCATCATTTTTAGAGTAGACACAATCATGGACCTGTCATAAACTCAAGGAGCAAATCCCGGGGAAGAGACAAGATATAGACAAAACATCAGAGAAGCAGCCACACAGAGTATTTCCTGCTTGGTGTGTTCCTGGAGTGTGTTTTGGAGGTGCTATTGTGAGGAATATTGTTTCAGTAGCATAGTCAGAAAGTCTGTGTGGAACAAGTGTTGTAGGGGAGGATGACAAAGAAGGAGGTTAACCTTGAAGGTTAGAGCTGGAAGGGAATCTTGGGCCACAGATGGAATGGCTGTACTGAAAAGAAACAAGGGATGAAGAGATATATTAAACCAGCTGATTAGCTAAAATTCTGGTATGTTTAGCTTTGTTCAGACTTACCTTACTGAAGGTAGCTTTGTCAAAATAAATTAAATAGATTTTATTTATTGTCTTTTTTGACATCATCTTATGGTTTGGACTTGCTTGTCCCTGCATCCTGCTACCAGAGATGGAAACTTATCCCAGGGTTGGTCCTTGTCTGTGTCCACTGTTATTCAAAGAGAGCAATTGGCAGTTTCAGTCATTCTGAAAAATGCAAAACCACATTCTTCCTTTCAGGTTGCATTTTATTTTATGTGCCAGAAATTGAATGGGAGACAGCACACAGAGGTCAGGGGAAAGTGTTTAGCTCACTATTGATATTTTTAGGGCATTTTCCCCTACTGCCTCACAGTATGTGCACCTCTTAACACCTGCCAAACAGCTACAAAGGATGCTGCCAATGAAAATCCAAGCTTTGAAATGAGAACATTAATATAAGTGCAGCACACTTCTAAGATCCCAGATATATTGTCTGAATACTTGCATGGGAATATTATCTTGCTCTTTGAACTCTAATATACCAACTTCAGTATAGCTGTTTGACCTTTCCTCCTTTTTTCTTCACAGCCTTTCTGATGCAGTCTGCAGTTCACATATTGCAGATATATATTGGGTATTAATCCCAAACATAGCTTATTAAACAAATAAATGCAGATTACATTTTCCAACTCAAATTGGCAATAAATTTTCAGTCAAATGTTGTAGATACCTAGTCTAATTCCAACTTTCTCACCAATACAATGACAATTTAAAACACATATGGTGTTGTAATAGTGACCTGTCTTAAGCATAGATCCAAAGGATTAAGAAAACTATTCAAATTGCAGCACAAAGAACTTGCAGCAGCCTGACTGCACTGAATTTTCTTCTGTTTTTCAGAATGTCCATAGTAACTATACTTTATTACAGAAAATAGGTGATACATCATCCTCTTCCTGAAAAAAAAATAAGAAACACTCTGAGCTCATGGGAAGAATCATTATTTGGGTCTTTTACCAGAAGGTAGTACAAGGCTCTGTGGCTAACTCCCTATCTGAAGTCACAGCCCTGAAAATAATTTGGAAGAAGTCAGAAAGCTCACCATTCTCAGTATTTCCCATTGACTTGCACTGGATGCATCGTTCAATTGGTCATTTTCAGTCCCATTCTGATGTCTTTGCCTTTTCTCCTAAACTGTAGGAGATATCTTCCCACCAAACTCACAGTTCTGGATTCTCCCCCAGGAACTGAGTTGAAGAAATGCTCTCTGATGTAGCCAAGTAGAAGATTTAAGAGAAGAGATGACTAAGGTGTGGAGAGGAGAAGAACTGTTCTTGGTTGTTGCTGACCCTTGCTATTTGTTTTAGTATGAAAATGAATCCTGAGGAGACAAAGATTAATGTTCATATTTTAGCAAATAGAACAGTAATACATGTTTAAATGGCAGGTAACCAAACCAAAGAGAGGAATTATGAGAAAGGCATACCACTAAATATAAAATAGAAGAAAATTGCTTATTTCCACCTATTCTGATGTCCCACCTGAAATAGTCAAGATTTTAACTTGACATCTGGAGAGAGAAAAGTATATATATAGTGGCATAAAAGTGCTTGTTGAAGGTCAAAGTTACTTAGGGGTAAAATTCCCAAGCAAATAGTAAATCAACAGAGTCGAAGAGGAAATGGCAATGTTTCCATGGAGAGAGAGAGGAAAAGGAAATGAAATGGCTTCACCAGCTTGATAGACACATTAAGTGTGTAGGAAATAGCAAGAAAGTCTATTGCAGGGCTTTTTAGTGACTTCTATGGACACCTTCCTGGGGCTTCAGGGAGAGAAAAGGGTCAAGATATATTGATTTTTTTTATGCTGAAGGAGAGATTTTAAGTATTTCTTTTTTCCTTTTATTTAAGTAGTAAATGTGACCATATCACAGAAGGAAGAAAGGAAACCTTTTCTTAAAGTGAAGTCTCTGAATAGTGCTGCAGTGATTATCATTAAATCTCAGAATATTAATAAAGCCTGTGCTCAAACAATATTTGAGGAATAAAATTCTGATTAAATTAGTCAAGGATCTTATTTAACATATTCTTCAGACAGTAGTGTTTCAGGGCATTGCTGACCAAAGAATAATATTGCTCTCCTGTTATAAACCACCC
Organism: Cinclus cinclus; assembly: GCF_963662255.1. Lineage (NCBI taxonomy): Eukaryota > Metazoa > Chordata > Aves > Passeriformes > Cinclidae > Cinclus > Cinclus cinclus. Next base: position 18,642,868 of record NC_085046.1, on the reverse strand, counting down.
AATATCAACATTCACAATGTATGACAACAATAAGACAGACATTTGTTCAGATGAAGCTTTGCTGTAGCTTCCCTTTCATTAGTAGCTCATTTTGTAAAATTTTGTCAAATTACTGACCTTTTTCTTATTTTTCAAGATTAAGTACAAGTTTCCAAAGAAAAACATTTGAAAAATAAATTTTTAGAGGTGGCATCTCTAAAAATTCTTGTCAGGATATAATGCTGTAAATCTTGTCAGGGTGTAATATCTGTTCTTGAAATTCTTCTAGAAACTTAGAGAAATACAGGAACAGACACCAGGAATACTTTTTTTAATATTTTTTTTTTTATTCATAGCTGACTTTAGAGACTATTACCTCTTGTTTGTGCAATGAGTTTGCGTTTTTCCCTTCCTCCCTATGTTACTTGTGGTAACAATGAAGAAGCTTTTTTTTAATGATATTAAGAGGATTTCCAGTCAATGAATCCTTCTGTTCAAGCTTCTTTTTCTGGCACATTTTAGTGTCAGCCATATTTGAAATCCAACAGAGGACATGTTTATGGAAGATGTACAAGGAGGGAAAGGTTTTGGCTTGGAGTTTCAGGGTTCTTGGTACATAATCAGTTGGCTAGAGCTGTGGAAATGTAAAGGAACTACAAAGACATTCCTGGACCCCTTTCAAAAACAGTTGCCATTAGTCATCTGGGACAAGCAGCTGAGGACACATAGGGTAGGGTTTTGGTCAGACAGTTTGGGATTGTTCAACACTTAACAAGCAGTCAGCAAATTCTGGGCCAGTTACTACATTACTAAGAGGTTTCATGTTGTATTATGTGACCCTCATCACATGCTTTAGTGCCAAGCATCATGAACTCTCACTCAGTTGCTAAAATCCCAATTCCTTTCTGCATCATCAGTGGTCTCATTTTGGGACATTGACATGGAAAGCCAAAGCATGGTGCTGTCCAACACTGATTTCTCTACAGAGACTTGGCTATGAGGGGCAGGAGCCTTGCTGAGGAAATGCAAAGGCCCAGCAGATGGTGACTTTATCTAGGGCTCCTCGCCAGACTTTCTGCAGCAAGGAAAGGCAGTCAGGTGTGTGAGCAGGTCATGTAGGCTTTTTGTGTACTAACACAGTAGGATGCCAACCCTCCCTTTCCTTTGTGAGACCAGCAGAGAAAATTTTTCCAACACCCAGAGCCTGAAAGATTCTCAAGTACCTTTACTTAGAGAAAGAAATCCCTTGAATTTCAAACAGGATGAGTAGAAAAGATCACCTTTGATGCGGATTTGCCATATTCACAAAAAAAATGACAGAAGACATGTTCTATATAAACCTGAACATTTTAACTAGTTTGAGGAGTCACTATCATCCCCAATTAAAAATAAATATATGGTTTTCTTGCCACAGAATTTCCATGTCAAAATTAAAGCATGGAAATTATTTTGGAGAAGGACATATGTAAAGTCAGTAATATTTTTTTATTGCAGCTAAATGTGGGACAACTTTCCATATTGTTATTATCTTTATCTATAATGATGATGCTTCCACTAAAATAAAAATGTTTGCAAATGAAAAGAAGAAATTGGACAGGTAACTGAAACAAAGGTAAGAAGAAAGAAATTACTGAAGCAAAGAAATGTTTGGTTTCTTGATTGAAGGGAAACAAAACTTCTTTGAGAAGTAGATATTAAAAACAAAGTGTTAATAACAAGGCGTGGCTAGTGCAAACAAAGTGCCAATCACTGATGAGAATGAAGAGAGAATTGCCTAACTGGAAAGCAAATGGGAATGAAGAGAATCTGGAATCATCAGTTAAGAGTTTTCAAACATAAATGTGCTTTTCATAAATGTATGCAAAAATTGGCAAACATATTCGCTGACCCGAATGACATCAAGAAAGATTTAATGAAAAATACTGTTACAAAATAAAATGCTCTAGCTAAAATTGCAAGTTTATGTTATCTTCTCCCATTATTTAGTTACAACTGAACAGCATTAATAGCAAAAAAAAATAAAAAAATAAAGCATGTTTAAAGTGTTTAAAGTATTGGTAGGATTCCCCAAGAACAAGAAGGATGCCAAAGTTTCAGGTTGTAAAGAGCCATCAGACAGTAGACAATGACAACATGGAGAGGAAAGCTTTGCCAAGCAGCCTGCAGTTTAGTCAGATAAGTTACATTAGAGAACACAACAGTATCAGACTGTCAGAAATCTGCAATATGTTTGAATCTTTTAAGGGCATCTGTTATTAGAAATTGAAATAGGCTGCGTGAAGAGAAGAATGGATTGATACAATAGAAAAGCAAGAGTTTAGGAAAGGCTTATTTTGCTTTCTTTTCTCATTTGTTTTTTTGTTTGTTTGTTTTTTGTTTTTTTTTTCAGTTGCAAATACTGAAAGGCATTGGGAAAGTTATTGAGAAATTAAAAGAAAAAAAATCCACATTTTTTATAGGGAATGAAAATATGCAGTTTTCCTTGACATTAATTCCTCAATTAAATTTTTCTGAGATTTGAGTTTAGATTTAACAGTGCCTTGTTATACCGAAATGAATTACACAAATGCCACAAGAAATGGCATGGGCTGTACAAGAGTACAGACGTAGGCAGCTTTATATACAAGCTTAAGAGAGGAGAATTATGACAAATAAAGAAAACAAAGAATATTTTCAAGTAAAAATCAGTAATGCTTAGGGATATTTAAGGCTCTGTAACATACCACCCAATTAGATCATATGCCTGGGATTAGTGTCTTGATGAAAAGTAGGTTTAAGGGAATCTGACAGGAGCAGCAGGAGGAAGTTAGCACTGTATGAACTCTGACCTGAAAGTGACTTTATGTTGGCATGAAATGTACAGAAGAAAAGATGAGATCAGTGAAGGATGTCAGTGAATACAATGAGTAATGGCAGGAAACTCTGAGAGAAGGACTTACTGGACCAAAACCAAATCTGAAGAATATACTGCTTCTGTCAATAGGTCATTAGACAACAGGAAGAGATACCCAAGCAGAAAGAGATGAAAAAATCCCACATGAAGTACCTCTTATGAAATCTCATTGAATACACTGGAAAATTACAAGTGACCTGACAAAGGAGGAAGGACAGAAGAGCCTGAAGTTTTAACTATGACTGCTCTAAGTAGGTGATCTGCATGAGATACCTCAATGCAAAGACAGAAGACAGATGATAGGGAAAATGTGAATTTAGGCAATAAAATGTGTGGCCTGGCCTCATTAAATGTAAATCACATTTAAGTTGTGATTTCACATTCATTTTCTAACTGTCTGGAGAGAACTATAAATTAATACATTAGAAAGTTGGCAGTAATGTTCAGAAAGTAGGAGAGGAGTGTTATCTTCACAAGACACAAAGATAGAGAAAATAAGAAATGAAAAAGCATTACTGATTTTTTCAAATGTTACTATTAATGAAATTGGAATATATGTGAGAAGACCAGATGTGGTAACAGGAAAGAAGGGCAGAGATCTTTATCACATTGAAAGTATGAAAAATATTGAATAGTGTCTATCAGCACTGATAAAAATTGGAGAAAACATAGGGAATGGAAAGCAGAAATGAAACACCAGTCATTTCTAGTCCACTGGGATTTTATTATAAGGAAAACACATCAGTACTGTGTAAATTGGAAGTCAGCTGTACTATAGAAACACTTCTTGCAGTTGAGGCCAAAAAAGTGCCAAATTTGCCTTCCAGTCGCAGTGTTTGTTAAAGCTCACCCAAGTGGCAAAGGATATCTAGTATTAAGGGCACAATCCTTGTCTTGTCTGCTTCATAAATGCCTATGTTGCCCTGAAGGAAGGTTTTTGTTGTTAATTAAAAGAAGGCACATACATATAAACACACACACACAGACACACACACGCACAGACACACACCTATTAGGTTTTGAGTTTTAATAGCAGAAAGCAAAGGTTGTCTGTTAATTTACAAAAGAAACCTTTAAAATTTAAAATACATTTGAAAAAAACTAAGAGAAATTATATGAAAGAGTGTAATTTTGCAAGCATTAACTCTCACCAACCATGACATTCCTTCTCTCTAGGGGAGCAAAAAGGAATGGTATGTGTAAGCACTTAAACCTCTGTCTATTATTTTCTTATGAATGTAAAAAGGCTTGGAGATTCTTTTGACAAAAAGCTGAGCTACTTTTAATGTATGTGGTGCTCTGCAAAACAGCAACTTATGACTGAGGGCAGAACCAGTTTTTCAGAGGCACTGAGCTCAGGTTTTGAGACTACTAGAAATTTTGATTTAGGGAGACCTAAGGAGCTAGAGGTCTTTGGGGGAATCTGGGACTGACCTATAATGAGTCCTACAAAAGTCAGCTCTGGTAAGGACACTAGTAACATTTTCAACATGTTGATCTAAGGTATATTCACACTAGCAATTTTATTCATTCAAATATATCAAACCCTCAATCTTTCTGTCCTTGCATGCATCAGGGATCTGGTTCTGTCTCTTGTCTTTTAGAGCTGGAACTGTTCTACTGGATGAGTCAAAATAACAGTGCATTAGTGCAGGAGGTCATCGATTTCTTCACTAAGCCAAGGAAATTCAGCCTGTTATACATTTTCCTTTATAATACTGTTATATGAAATCACACATGACATCAGAGCTCATGCAGGGGACTCCAGACTCTGATTCATTATTTCTTTCAGCAATTACAGCCAGATGCAGACACAGCTCTTATAAGTTTCGGTTATGGTTATTTATAGACTTTTTTAAGTGGAAGAAAGCTGAAAAGTGGGAAAAGAAACAAAAATCATAGAGAGTAAAATACGCCAAGTTATGTAAAATAAGAGAAAGGCAGAAAAAGCAGAGATCGAGTGAGCTGTAAGCAGGTGCCAGGGCCACTGGACTGAATTCTGGTGATGCTAAATTGAACAGGGCATGAAAACCCACTGGATGAACACAACCTGAGAAGTCCTTGGATGTGATAACAGTGTGAGATGCTATCTAAAGCTACAGAGACCACTGTAGAACAGGTCTGATTTTCACAGGTGCTTAAGGAGCAGGCATATGCCAAACTTCACAGATAGCTAGAGAGAGCACTGGGGACCCCTGTGGGTAGTCAAGTCTTGCAAGATCAACACTGTCTGCATGACCAGAGCAGTAAGAGCACATAAGATTAAGATTACCTAAGGAATGGTAACAGAAATAACAATTATGGGTTATTGTTATTGCCCAAAACTGGCACAAATTGGGAGAAAGTAGTTTGGGATTGATTTTTTATCAAGGAAAAGATTGAGGCAGACAAATGTAGGTGCAGGAGTAGAAAAAGGAAGGAAGGAAGGAAGGAAGGAAGGAAGGAAGGAAGGAAGGAAGGAAGGAAGGAAGGAAGGAAGGAAGGAAGGAAGGAAGGAAGGAAGGAAGGAAGGAAGGAAGGAAGGAAGGAAGGAAGGAAGGAAGGAAGGAAGGAAGGAAGGAAGGAAGGAAGGAAGGAAGGAAGGAAGGAAGGAAGGAAGGAAGGAAGGAAGGAAAATGTGGCATTAATGTGTACAAATTACACAGCCAGGGCTGTCCAAGAGTATCTGTCAAGCAGCCCTGTACTTCATCACTACAGACAGAACAGAAAAATAATTCAAACACGCTATTCTTAACAACTGGCAGGATTTAAACATGTCTCTCCTCCAGGAAGACAGGCTGGGAAGGAAAATTTGTTACCTGGGCAAAAAGGAGAGTACCAATATGCATGGTCCAAGAACCCCAGCATCACCCTGTGGGTGCCCATCCCAAGCCTGGTAGCATCAGCCACTGCCCCACACTTTCTATGAATGAGTTTCTGAGGGGCTGTATTTTATGCTTGGCTCTTTGCAGTCATGTTGCAAATGTTTAAGTGTGTGATAAAAATTTGTCATCCTGAGCTGGTAGGTAAAGCAAGGCAAGGGCATGCCAGTCCTGGTGAAGGTGCTTATATTCCAGGATGAACTTCCTCTGGGGCACAGTTCTCAGAAAAACAAAGAGAAGGGATGCCTCAACACAGTAGAACTTTTAGCTTATTTTTTTTTCTTGGCTTTTCTAGTGTCTTTTGCATTATACATTCATCAAAGGGCAATGTGTTTAAAAGTTAAAGGTTTTGATTATTATTGCAATTTTAAATAAATAAACCTGATCAAATTTAGCTCTGTTCTTTGTCAGTCTAAAAGTCTTAGTGTGCATTTGCCAACATCTTTCCATTTTCCTACTATAGTCCCAAGAGACGGGGATTTACTACTTTTCAGAGAGTTCATCAAAATTGCCACTCAGGAAGATTTTTCTCTCAAAATTGAGAAATTTTTTTTCTTGTTACTTTGGCTATATTTCTTATTGTTATTAAAGAAAATTTCTAGCAGCCAGGTAAAAAATACAAGTAAAACCTAAGAAACTAATACATTGACAGTGGTTACTCCAGTAGACCTAATATACCATCTTGTACACAACATTTTCCCATTCCAAAAGGTTTGCACTTTACTTTTGCTGTCTTGAAATGTTCTGCCACTTCTGCATTAATACCCATTAAATATCCTAAGACCTCTGTCAGGCCCAGTAGCCATTAATCACTTGTCCAGGCTACTGTATGTACATGTGGCTCTTCAGCTTCTGCAGGAAGCCAGTCTTGACTCTTTGGCTCTCATCATGGTAACTGCATTTCTCAGCTCTTCCACCCAATAAAATGTAAAGAAGCATGGTGATCAGAGATGTATGTAATGTTGCAGAATATGGAATGTTACCATCCTGTTCCCTCATACAATCTAATATAAACCTTTTCATACGATAAACAGATCCTCAAATCCTACTGTTTATACAGTGCAGGCAGCAGTGAATGACCTTTAAGTGAGCAAACATCCAAAGAGAATATGTTTCATCACATGTGAGCAGAATATTTTTCAACTACTTCATTGCAAAATATTGTGTCAGCACTGTCTGCTTACAGCCGTGATAAAGATTTTCACTTAGAATGTGAACATGAATCAAATATAGCCTCTAAAAGCAGGAATTATAATTTAATCTTGTAACCTCTGTCATCCCTGGGGGGACATGTGCAACTTAGAGAAGTTCATTTCATATTCCTGACAGGTGTCTAGAGCAGGCAAGACTAAGGCTTCCACTGTCTCTTAATTCTTGGGAGATCCTAGATGCTTGAAGTTTTGGAAGGCAATCACTGAATGTGATGAATTACATGTTTATCCATGAATGTTAAACATTTAAGAGTTTTACTGTCCTTTTAAAACATTAGGGACCAAGACGGACCTTGTGTATATATGTGTGCATACATTTATACATACGTATACATACAAATATATACATACACACAACCAGAAATTACTAGACATTTCATTTTACATTGGAAGAACAGAGACATAAAGAGTTTATGGCATTTCATCGAGGATTTAACTGCTGATTTCATAGCCAAGAGTAGTTCTAATAATTTAGCTTGATATTTTGGGTGTGGAACTAATCATGCCAGGGCTTTGAAACCCTAGCTGGGTACATACAGGGACCATAAAAGATTTAGCTAATTTCTTTTACTTTGTCTACACAGAAATCAGCAGTGTGGTCATTAAAAATCCTGAGAAGTTAATAATGGGAATAACAAGGGTACCGCCAAAGCTTTCTTCATTACTATCAGCTGTGTAGTATTAAATCTAGTCTAGACATCACTAACAAAACTACATTTGTGAAGCAAAGATCCCTAGCAAGGCTTTTTAGAGAGCACACAAGAAAAAAATGTTTAGGTATTCCATAGTTGTAATGGACAAGAATTCATAGGAAAGGCTTGTACTGACCCTACAAGACAAAAAATTACTGTGATGGGGATGTGCTTCTTCCTTGTGCTGCACTTCTTGGGTTGCATAAAGCAGAAGCTTTTAAAGATGTTATTTGCTATGACTTTTGTATACCTCCATTTGCAGAGTTAATACAGAGAGGAAGAAAACAGTGCAGAAGAATGGAAAATGAGTGCCTTAACAGGGTTTTCTTCCAAAGTATCGGCACTTTGTAGAAGTACCACTTTGTAGTATGACTTCTAACTAATTATGTGTTTCACAATATACATTTTCAAAAGAGCTGGCTAAGGTCAACAGGAAGAAGGAGGAAAGCAAAATAAATGGCAAGCAGCAAATTAAATCCTGAAGCAAGAATAAAATATTTCTCACTAAGTCAGTTTCAATATTGAAAAGTTTAGACAGAAGTGATGAGGATGCATGCAAGGATACCAACAATGCAGAGATAAAATAATAGTTGATGTAGTTTTGATTCAGACCTCACTTGTCCTTTATCTGCAAAAGAACAGATGCTCTAGCTAGTTCCAAATTATGAAACTGTAGCTTCAAAACACATTCTTCTCTCCACTAAGCAGATTTAAAATTTAAATTATTATCCCCACATTGTATGCAAGTCAGCTACTTTATTTTCCCAGAAATGCCAGGTTTTTTATCAAGACACAAGTCTCAGAAAATATATTTTACTTGCACTTAATTGCTAGTGAACACTTAAAAGTAAAATAGGTCCTTTACCATCATGCAAACAGGGGTAATACTCATCAAAAAGCATAGAAGCTTACAGTGTTAAAAGAACACACACGGATAATTTACCAGAACTTAATACATTTTAGTAGCTTGTTCCCTGACATATGTTGACAATCCTGACCTAAACCACATAGTCAGTAACTTGCTCTAACAGGTTCTAAATTATATTACCTAATTCAGAAACAAAGCACAATGAAAATATTGACTTTTTGTCAAATTAAAAAAAAAATCTGATGTTTAGAAGAGGGGAAACCCCAGAACCACATAACTTATTCTTCAAATTTAAAAGCTTTCTTCTGAAAGGATTATAATGTTCATTCTGAAAAACTTCAGCTTCCAGGTGACATCAAAGCTGTGAACAGAAAGCCAGAGGAATTTTTCTGTTTCTTTCCTATGTCGTCCATTTGAACAACAGGAGAGAGAAAAATAGAATCTAGTGTCAAATTCTGTCTCTTAATTGCTCACTTTAAGGTGAAATATAGAATTCTACATGCTTTTATGGTTGAAGGAGTGATAATTCCTGAGGGAAGTGCTGAAGAATAGTGAATAGCACTATTAGCACAGGGTTACTTCCAAAGATGTAACCTTAAGAAGAAGCAGGTCTAAAAAGGCATGATACTGCACAGGTTACATTTGCATAGATTTCCAGTGTATGAAGTTACACATCTTAGGTCTGGCTCCATTTCATATCCACCTTGTACTTGTCCCACTGTGTCTACAGGAACATTGTAATGACAGCAGCTTTACTCGGGGTGACATGAATAAGGGAAAATTGAAAAGTAGATCAATAGTAATGCAATCACAGAAAAAAAGAAACAGAAAACCTTAATCTTATATCATAACATTGCAGGAATTGGAGTTGAAGGAGAACTTATTGATACAGACAAGTGAACTAAGGGAATACACATACAAATTACACCATTACCTGTGAGGTGGAGGTGACCAGAAGAAATCTTTCAAGCTGTCAGGCAGAACGATGAGAAGAATATGGTGACAAATGAACTAAGCATGATGACTTCTGGAAAGAAAAATGGGAATGGAAGGCATGATGTAACCCTCTGGCAAAGGAGATTTAAAAAACTGATGTGAACGGAATGATGTCCTTAATCAAAGTGAAGTGCAGATCATGGAAGAAGAAGTTCAAAGAAGACTGAGAAAATTACTTAATTGGAAAGCACCAGGAAAAGAACAGAATCACCAAACACCAGCCAACAGCTTAACAAAATAATACCCTCAATTCAAAATACATATGTGAGAAACTAAGATAATAATTACACAATGGCAGAAGGTTCAATTAATTAGAAAGATAGAAGATTTGTTACACTGGAACAGGCTCCCATGAGGGTTTGATGTTCTTAGAGAGCATACAAAATACAGGGATGTCATAACATATTGCCTATCTCATGGGAATGGACTTGCATTAGCTCATGGAGAAAAAGACTTTCATGCCAGTTAAAAGGAGGTCAGACTACCCTAGACATTGCAGAAACTAGATAATTTCTAACAAACAACTTCTTGTACCAGAGAAATAAAGCCCAATGAAAGAAGGCATGCCTGCCAGCCAGGCAGAATAGCCTTTTCCAGAAAAAGAAATAATTAAAAAAATAAAAAAACCCACACATGATTCCCCTCACCAGAGGGGACTTCACATATTTTGAAAGAGTCTTTAGATTAAATTTATCTGAGGCCAGAAAAATAGAAAGAGCATGATGAATCAGTTTGAACAGGAGAAAGCTGGGGGAAAGGACTTTTTTTAAAAACTTATAAGACCACTCAAAGCTGAGCTCTTAACCCATCCATGTCACAGTCAACTGTTATTCTATTTCTATTATTTCATTCCCCCATCCCCCTTTTTGGCTCAGCTTCCCCTTTTTCTGTTTATTTCTGTTCGTTTTCCTTTTTCTGCTACAAATGACTGTCACCATGTGATTCAGAAAAGAAGTTTTACTGGTACTGATTCAGTAAACACCTATACATTTGGATATTTGTGTCAGATATTTTATTGATATGACAATATAGATTTTTTTATGAAGCCCTGAAAGTACTGCCAGCAGAATTCAAATTCTGCAGGATCTAAACATTCTGATGAAATGTAGAGATAAAAGTTTTCTGAATCTCATGTACTCATTTAGCTTTAAAAAGTCTTTCAGTTTATCTTTTGGATGTGCCTGCTTGGTTTGTTCCTCACACATTATCAAAAACATCTGGGATGTTCTAGTTATTTAGAGCCCGGATACACAGTGTAGGTATGTCTGAAATGCAGATATGTCTGAAAGTTTGTGGATTTTGTTTTGAACTTGAAAATTTTGACCCAGTATTACTTTGTGTCACTGCACCAGAATCAAGTTGAACAGACTTCTGAAACCATCTACAAAAGGATGTTAGATGATTAATGGGAATGCTGAAAATGCAGGGAGAAAATGATATGATTATTAATGTTGTTTTGAGCACATTGTTTACCTTTTATTTGCACCTGAACAAACTGGAGCTGCTTGGTGATTTGGACTCTGTGGAAGACCAGTGCCAGGGGATGTAAGTGTTAAGTGTCTTATTTTATTATTGCTACCAGTTTAGATAAAGAATTTGCCAACAAGTGAGAGTCTGCATTGTTGTTCAATTCCAATATAAAAATCTGACGAATTTATCAACTTTCTGAGAAACTGTTCTCTTTCCATATAATCTAGTGGCAGAAGAGGCAAAAGAGGTAACAGTTCAATCAACCCTAGTAAATAAGAATTCATTCAGTCAATGTTCTGTAGATGAATCTACACAACGCCTCAACAGAGAATATTCTAAGCACATGCTCCTCACTACTTGCAAATCTGCAGAACAGATGCAAATAAATTTAAGCCTTCAAAATAGTTCTGCTTTTTTTTCTGACTAGCGAAGGATTAGTGAAAACAAAGCAAAGGATAATGAAAATAGCTTCCAGTGCTTTTTTGTTAATACAGATTAGCAGTAGGCATAACTCAAATGCCTCTCCACTTCTCCTCTGCTCTGGAGCCAAGTATCACTGAAGTGGAGCAGCTTTGCTCTTACCCGTGGATTCTGACAGCTTCATCCCTATCTGAGCAGGCAGCAATGTGAAGGCACTGCCTTTCGTATTCACACACCAAAGGAAGGATGTGCATAAGCTTAGAAGATGTATTGAATCAGAATATTCCAATGTCCCCTCTTAACTCAGAACTGCTCAGTGCTAGAGCAGACCTTGCAGATCTCTTAGGAACAAGCTAGACCTAGGCACCTGCAGCTTTACATTGCCAGTCCTTATGAATTAGGCAGCAGGAACACTAATCCACATTTGAAGGGTGTTTTAGCATCCGTGTTTCACCTTCATCCCCAAAGCTCTACAAATCCTTGGTGCATATCTCTATATCTCTGCACAGACTTATTTTACATCAAGGTAACATCTGACACATTTGGCACCCAAGCACTTCTTTTGTGTGCCACTAGTGTTTTACCAGTTGTGTGTTTGGTGCATTCAAAGGAGACACTCCAAACTGCTCCTCCTAGCCAGTGTGTTTAAATCCTTCAAGACTCACGTGTACAGACACTCATGAGGAAACTTCTGTCAAGCCAAAACATAATTCTTAAAATGACAGATTCTGTCAGATCTACACCTGTGCCTGGAGAAAGACCAGATATAGTTCAGCACTCCTGCCCTGCTCACAGGGAAAAAAACTGCCATAATTCTGGCACCTTGGGACCAAAAGTTGAGAGAGGTCTTGTCTTTCTTGTCTTTCCTGTTTACATAGAACAATACTACCTTCCTGTTCATCTTATTTTAGCTATCCTTAGTCTCCCCTTCTACAGCCATCAATTATCAATAGTATTATCAAGTCCCCATTAAAGAGCAGTAGCCAGACTTATTGCTATAGGAAAACAAGAAAAAAGGGTCACCTAGGACTGGATCTTCAAACAGAGTCTGGAGCATCAGCTACAACATCTTCTCGGATGAGGTCAGGATATTTTTCTTCTAGGATGCAGCACAGCTAAAATATGGACCAATGCATTCCAGCCAGACCTGAACAGAGGCCTAGGAGATATTGGTATAAACCGATTTCAGAACATGTCCAAAACAAAGTTTATTCCCTTTTCTAACCTCTTCAGGTTTAACATTTGCTGTTCAAAAAATTTGCCACTATTTAACTATGACAACATTTATTGGAACTCACAAATTTAGAAAGCATGTTGCTTTTCCACAAAATCTCTGGATTTCTTAAACTTCTATCTGAAATGATATGCTGTTTATAGTGGTCTGAAAGCAGTCCTTAAATTTTCCTGTCTTCTGGGAATATTGAAAATAATGTTACTTTTCATAATGAATGTTCTGTAGATTTCAAATCTACAAGAGATTTACATCTGTGCAACTGAAAGCCAAATTTAACTTTACATTTGTCATTACTTCCTGAGTTCATGAATGGCCCAGCTAATGTGATACATGATTTATGACACATAATACTATTGTATCTCGCCAAATATTCAGAATGCTTTGAAGTTATTGCTGGGCTGAACAAAGGGCAGGAACATTTCATCCAGACCCAGATACAGAAATTAATCTAATTCTCTGCCAAAAGGAAGAAAATAAATGCATTATTTTCATCTTTCCTAATAATGGGTGCTTTTCCATCACCTTCAAACCAGCAAGTTAGTTGTGGCTATGTGAATGAGACCCTCTATGAAATACACTTTTGCATTATTTATCACCCTCCACAATTCCCCTCCTGAAAGAGCAAATCCAAAATTGTTCTTGCAATCTGCTCTGTTCAGCTACATTCCTACATGGCCAGGGTAACTCTTCAGCAGTCTTCTCCTTGTCCTGGATGTACTGGCAGTTTGTAGCACTGGGAAGTCATGGAACAAGATATAAATGATTCTAGCAACTTTTTTGGTGTAACACTGTCATCTCTCTAGGTACAGCACTCTGGAACAGACTCCATCATCTGAAGGCATGGAAATGGTCTTCTGGGAAATGCTTTAAAAAAATCTGTGGCCTCTCATTATGCACTTTTGATTCTCTGGAGGGGCTAATATATTATTAATTATTGATAATATGAAAAATACATTATTATTGAGACTCTCTGCCTTAATTTGATGTCCTTGTTATGGTGTGAGTTCATCCATATTTGTCTTACTCCAGTAGCAGAAATTTAAGGAGAATATATACAATAGAGGTCAATAATTCTTTGTTCTGTGTTCAGTTCTGTGTTGCACCTTTCTCTTGAAAAACAAGGAAGTGTGACTATCAAGTCCTTATAAACTTGATTCCATTCTCTGCTGCCGGTTTGTGCTTTTAAGTGTCCATGATTGGTACAGATACACATGTTTCAGCAGAAATACATGAAAACCCCTTCATTCCCATTCTACTGGATCCTTCTCTGTGCTCTTCTGCATTAGGTAGTGGTTTTTCCTGCCAGTCTGACTGTTTGCTATGCACAGCAGGGCTACATCTGCAGATTTGGCTTTGAAGTTGTTGTTCTGGGCAGATAGAAACAGCCAGATTCTCTTGATGTCCTGATGGCTTATATGTTATTTCAAGAAGTTTTGTGCCACCTTTGCACCTAAAAAGGATTAGGCATAAAAAAATGTGTTTGTACGATGAAGTCACTATTCATTTTTTTATTACAAAGTGGAAAACAAGTCAAGCAACATTTTAAATAAAAAGATTTCTCCATTCTTATAACTCCTTAATTTTTTTTTTCAGTCTATAAGACATAAATTATGTCAGCTTTCAAATATCAAAGAATAATCTTTCATGCAAATATTATTAAGGAGAATAAATTAAATTTTATTTTGGCTGAGTACTTAGTATAAAGTGCAAATGCTATAAATCAGTTTATCAGGGTGAACTAAACATGGCTAATCATAAACTGAAAGACTGGATTCATATTATTAAAGTGTAATAAACAAGAATTCTTTCCTACCTCCATTCATGCTATTTTCTAGGAAGCAGAAAGAAAATCCATTTTTCTACAGTTCTCATTCTTCACTCTCCCAATCTCATCTTTAAAAGCTTATCAGTGTTTCAGAGAAATTGTTGAAAAAAGAAGTCCTTGGAAATCTAAGAGGTGATTTATTCCAGGAAAAGATAAGTTGCCCTCAGGTTTATGTACCACATTTCCACAGGTTTTAAGAAATCCCACAGGTAGACTGACTATATCAGTAAACTGCCACATCCCTTAGACAGAACCTTTTAAAGAAGTTTACGATATTGCTAACTTCTCAAAATTCAGGAGGTTTTTACTTTTTGATTTAGAGTGGTCTTTTTAAAATCCCCTTCCATTTCTGTGCCCCATGAGCAATCTCAAGAAGGATATCTGGTATGAAGCTGAGGATCTACATACAGAGGACTTGCACAGTTTTACATATGACCTTTCATGTGCTCCTCAGTCTGTATGATTTTGTAGCACCTGTAGCTGATGCCACCTCTCTGCATAGTATTCAAGAAAATGAGCAAGAAATAGACCCATTATTTTCAGAGACACTGTGATCTCAAACTCTCCAGAGTCTCAAACCTCCATTGTACTGGAGAAGCAGGTGGACTCAAAACCCTGCAGGGTAATCAGACAACTGTGAGCTAAGGGTATTTTAAAGATGTAGGCTGGATGCAGGCCCAGAAGGTTCCTCCTCTTTCTCAGAATTTTGCAAGTAGGACTGGAACCGTCTAGAAGAGATGTGAGGTTCTGGAACTAGAAGCTCAGGCAACAGATGATGTAGGAAAAATTCCTTCTTGGATAGCAAGACCTCCTAAAACAGCATAACCTGTTCCATGCACCACTACCTCCTCTGTTAAGAGGAAAAGGGTGGGCAATTGTAATAGCAGACTCCTTTCTAAGGGGAATGTAGGGTCTGATATGCAGACCAGACCCAACTCACAAGAAAGTCTGCTGTCTCTATGGGCTCGGGTATGAGACATTGCTGGAAAACTCTCCAGTTTAGTAAGGCCCTCTGATTACTGTCTATTGGTTGTTTAAACTGGCAGTGATTAAATAAAGAGTCAGTAGGCAATCAAGAGAGAATTCAGAGCCCTGGAACAATTGGGAGACAGGTCAGGTGCAAAGGTAGTGATTTCCTCACCTCTTAATAAGTGTAAGAATATTGATGGAACTAGGCAGATTCATCAGGTCAGCACATGACTCCAAGGCTGGTGTTGGCAGAAGAATTTTGGATTTGTTGACCATGGGATGATCTACCCAACACCTGGTCTACTGACACATGATGGAATGAACCAATATCAGAAGGAAAAAAGACCTCTAGCACAGGAACTGGCAGGCTTGCTGACAGAGCTTTAAACAGCCTGGAAGGGGAAAGGGACATAGCCAGGCTGGCCAGTGATGAGTGACAGGATGATGTGTCAAAATTTGAGGAAAGGAGCACTATGGTATCCCTCAATCTGCCTCAGGAAGTGTTGGCTACAATGTACCACACCTGAAATTTCCACACTAATGCACCCAGCACAAGGGACAAACAAGGGGAATCCAGGCTTTGGCCCAGTCCCAGAGATTTGACATCGCTGGCATCAGTGAAACCTGGTGGGATGAGTCCTGTGCCTGGAGTGCCCTGTTGGATGGTTCCAGGCTCTTCAGGAGGGACAGGCACAGCAGGAGAGGTGGAGGAGTAGCACTGTATGGAACAGAAGGGGTAGAATGTACGGAGCTCACAGCTGGCAATGGCACAGTTGAGAGCCTCTGGATAAGAACCAAGGGACAAACAAACAAATAATGCAGATGCCATTGTGGGAGACCACGATAGACCTCCTGTTCAGGACAATGATGAATTATTCTTCGAGGAACTAAGGGGCTCTTCCAAGTCAACTGCCCTTGTCCTTATGGGAGACTTCAACTTGCCAGAAATTAACTGGGATCATCCACAGCTGGTACAATGCAGGCCAGAAGGTTCCTAAAAACCTGAATGACAACTTTATGGACAGGTCCTACTGGAGCCAGCTCAGACAGATGCTCTCCTTGATCTCCCACTTATGAAAAGTTTGGATCTCATGAGTGGAGATTGGCAGCCATCTTGGCCAAGGTGACCACAAAGAAATTGAGTTTAAAATCTTGCTAACAGAAAGAAAAGTGCCAAAACCTGAACTCAGCATATGAGACGAGCAGACTTCAGGCCGCTTAAGCAACTAGCGAGCAAGGTCTCCTGGAAAAAGTTTTTGCAGATGCTGGGGTCCATCAGTACTGGCCATTTTTTAAACATCACCTACTCAGGGCACAGGAGCAGGCAAATCCCAAATGTCAGAAGTCAAGAAGGGAAGAGGAAGAGGGAATCTCATCTTTTCTTTGTGGTGACAAATGACAGAGTCCAAGGGAATTGTCTAAAGCTGAGTCTGGGGAGATTTAGACTGGATATTGGAAGAGATTTTTCACCCAGAGGATGGTTGGGTGCAGGAACAGCTCCCCAGGGAAGTGGTCACAACACCAAGCCTGACAGAATTCAAGAAGTTTTTGGACAATGCTCTCAGGCACATGGTGTGACTCCTGGGGATGGCCCCGTATGTGCAGGAGCAGGAGTTGGACTTGGTGATGCCTGTGGGTCCCTTCCAACTCAGCATATTCTGTGTGATTCTGTGTGTGAAGGTTTCCAAAGGATTCAGCTTCTCCATGGAAATCAGCACAGATTAGCTATTGGAGCCACTCACTTTAACAAACTATTTACTGCCTGAGAAAATTTTCTTGCCTCTCACCAAAGTGGTTCAGAAGTGTACTTTTCATATGTTTGCAATCTGTCAAACACACATTTTAGAGCTTTAAGATATGAAACACCCACTCTTATCCTATTCCACATTGCATTTCCTCTAACAAGTCTAAGTCCTTGAAAACAATTGGAAGGATCTAGCAGGTCAACCTCCTTCTCATCCTGAACTGAAATAACCTCTTCTTAGCCTCTGGAGAAATAGGAAATACACAAATCTTCAGAGGACTTCACTCTGTATTTTCACTTGCTGTAACTTTTAGACTAGTTCTATGTGGACCCACAACAGCCACCTGGTCTTCCAGAGAGAGAAGTTTTAGACACTTTTTTTACTGAAATCATGTACCCTGGGACTTTTTCCCCTTCCCTGATCAAATAAAAGTAATTTTTTAGAGATGTCCCCATTTCAGCTCTACTTATCACCAAGCCAGAATTCACAGAAGTCAACACATGCCTTTAGACCCAGTGCAATCTGGAAATATTTCACTGTGATGCAGCAGCAAGGAAGTAGTCTGACATTTCAACCTAAGTATATATACTGCTTTCTTTTTCAGGGAATAAAGTCTTTGGTACAAAAGTTCATGAGGCCAGAAGATTTCAGGGGGAGAGAAGGCTATAGCTTATTATATATTCTATATCATATCTACTATGTCTTCCTGCTTGGCATAGTCCTGACAAAATAAATTCCACTGAAAGATTACTGCACCTAGGAGAATTCACCTAGGCTTGGAACCACGGCAAACTGCTCCAGGGATGCGCTTTAAATGGATTAGATTTCTCTTTACAAAAAGATTATTTTCTTTTATTATTAATTGCAGCATTATGTCCTTTCCCAAAGTGATATTTTTGCCATATGCTGTCCCTCTTTTATATCAATTTTGCTACTTCTTGTGGCAGCAGCCAATGTGTCTTGCAGCAAATGCTAAATTTGTTATGCCAGAAGGCATGACAAATATGACACAATGAGTACTTACATGCTACCGGAAAATAGAATTATTTTATTTAAACATTATTTGACACAGTAATACTTCTTTGCAAAATGAGTTTTTCAAAAAATTTGCCAGTGTTTTCTACCATAAGGATCTTTCCTAAATTTTAACCACTCTGTCTTCAAACGAGGCAGGAATAATCAATCATCAGGGTAATTCATGAATTAACCTTTCCTTTTCTTGCACACCTGCTTGTGGAGCAGCACAATCTCATTTCTTCTTGTCCTGGTCATTCCTTTCTCCCTCCCTCCTCCTGTTCACTCCCTGGCATGTCCCTGGCATGACACTGGCCCTCATAAAGGAAGGACAGGGGCTGCAGAGCTGTGGAGATCATGGGCACTGGGACTTCTCCTCTGGGTCCCAGCCCAACTATTGCATTATTTTGCTTTAAAGGAAAACCAAAGCCTCCATCAGTCTTCTGAGAGATAAGACAGATTTGAAGGAGGCACTGTGCTGAGCCCAGTGCTCCTGAATTCAGACACCTGTGGATGTCAGAGAGTAGCTTGGCACTTCTCAGGGCAGCAAAGGAGAGTAGGGCATGGATCTAACCTAGAGCTTCCAGTCATTGACACTGATGTGGAGCTCTGGTGAACACTGGGGCTTTGGAAGGAGTCACTCAGAGAACTGCAGTTGTTTCAAAACAAAGTACCTACTGGTGCAAGCCTTCAGTAAATCATACCACGATTATTGTGGAATCAGTAACAAGGAGAAAGGACATAAATTAGACACATGGAAGATTATTTAAGTGTTAGATATAATGAACTCAGCAGGGCCTGACAAAACATCCCCCTGTGAGTACTCACAGCAGTAGCCAGAGCAGTCTCAGAAGTATCAGCACTGATTTCTGAATGTGTTTAGAAGACAATGAGATCTCAAAGGACTGTGAGAGGACAAAGAGAAAATCCTTCTCGAGGAAAAGGGTCTATCTAAGAAATTAGAAACTATTCAACCTAACTTCAGTACCCAAAGAATAGTGGAATAAATTATAAAGTAATCTATCCGTTTGTTAACACAAGAGGGAAATAAGAATCATTTAACATGTTTCTTCAAAAACATGCACTTTTTGATAAAATTATTTGATAAAATTATTGGCTAAGGGGGTGAGTGGGAAATATGAAAATATATTGTCTTTCTTATGGCTTTTCATAGTGACCAACAAGACAACCCATAATCAAGCAAGAGAAATATGCTCTAGATAAAATTGCTGTAAAGAAGGTTAAATAAATAATAGTTCAAAGTCTGTTTTCTACCAAAAGGAGATGAACAGATTCTTAGAGAGATATGTTCTATGTCTTAAAGTCTTCAATATTTCCATTAAGGAGAAATATTATACAGAGAATATATAGGGAGGATAAAAAAACAGATAACACCAAATAGAAAGCTCTCTGGATAAGAGACATAAAATAAAAAATTATCTTGACAGCTTCAATGAATCATATGAGAGGAAGAAGCTGATATCTGCTGTGTTACTTATGATGTAAGTCACATGAGAAGGGAAAACACTAAATGCATAAACACAAAATATGGAGTAAAAAGTTAAAAAAATACATCAGGAAAGGATTAGAAATGTACTGCAAATCACACTGCCACTTCAAAAGAAAAGATCTTTATAGCCTATACAAAAAGGTGTTTACAGCTTATCATTTTAGTATGTCTAGGACTATTTATCTATTACATATATTGAGCAATGTCTCTCTTGTTAGACACTGCACATGAACACAAAAAATTCATAGGAAAGTTTAAAATGTAAAATATTTCAGGCATTCTGGAAAAACTGAAATAGTGGAGGTGATTCATCAACAAGCAAAGAAATTCTCTGTGGATTCCATTTTCACATTAGAAAAAAGCTGATATGAAACCCACAGGAATACATTATTTGCTATGGGACTGGAAAAGAAGAAATTACTACAGAATGGAAAACATAGGTGTTGAAGTATATTTAAGGAGTTTATAGAATCCTTGAAATTATTTTGATCAGAGATTTTGGATCAAGTATTATGGCTGCCTTCATGTCAGGGATGACTTTGTAACAAAATCTCACTAAAAATTCATGTATAGTGAATTGAAAAGGTGACATTGGCTGCCACTGAGCTGTCTGGAGACCACACCACTGTTGAAACTGCTCCACAAACTGATCTCTAGCTCTGTGGTCCCACACCTTTCAATTCCTCACACCCTGGTCTTTCTATTAAAATTCAGAATAATCCAATAGAAAAATATTTCTTTACCTTCCTTCTAAAGATCAAGTGGCATGAAGGTTAACACTATTATTCCTAACAATTCTTCTAATGGAAAACACAAGTGTTTGTTCTGTGACATTCAAATAGAGAGAAATTCAATTTTCTCACTAAAATAATAAGTGTATTTAAAAAAAAAAGTTGGAAAATCAGGGACAGTAGTTAAAAAGCAGCAAAATTAAAGATATCTCTTCATAGGCACCTTGCTGAAGTTAAATAGTTTGAATAATTCTTTGGGATAATCCCCTGAGAGGTAAGGAAGGTAAGTCTAGACAATTTAACATCTCTCCTCTGTAATTTGTAAATCTCCTCTGTAAAATAAGTGTTCCTTATTTTAAAAGCTAGAGTAGATTTTAGGATATATTTCAGGTTCGTTAGCTCCAATAGAACCAGAAGTCTTTCTCTGTTGACTTCCTAAATGCATAAAATTCTCTTTGAAATTGGAACCTCTGCACACCTCTGCAGCCCTCCATAACCCAAAGGTTTTCATCAGATACACATACCAAAACATTGAAACAGCTGGAATGTTTCAATGTGTTATAAGAAACTTAATTTTTAGAAGATATTCAGGTACAGCTAAATTTGTAGTCCTTTAGGACGAGCACCACCAACACAGAACTCCACGAAGACAATTCTGCTTTACACTCCTTCTTGTCATAAAGAATGCTGGAAAACAAGGTTGGGGGGAGGGGGGGAGGTGGAGTGAGAGGAGAGAGAGAAAAAAATGGTTTTGATTTTCATTTGTCTGTCCCATAGAGAGAGACCTAGACTCTATAAAGAATATGAGACAGATGTTCGACATTCACAGTCAGCTTTCCATCAGCTCAGAAGACCTGGAGGGAATCTGCTCCAGACAGAGCAAAGCATTCCTACCTCTGGGGTATATTTGCGTATATGGACACCAGTGTTCTGGTTTCCTAAACCAGCAGGAAGATCCCCTGATAAGGGGGACCCCAATGAGATGTAGCCACTGGCATTTACAGGATGATGTTGCAAGGGAGAAATGATGGTTCTATAGTAAAATGTTAAAGATTGTTTTGGGTCCTGACATACGAAGACACATAGGCAAAGGTGTAAAGTTACCTGTTGTAGCACTGGGCAGCTGCACACAGTACCTGTGAGCCTAGTTTTGTGCTGGGTCACTCATCTTGCACAGAGGAAAGGGTTCCTGCAGCCATCCTGGGCTTCACTCTGGAAGAAGCTGGCTGGTTGACTCCAGAATAGGCCCCAGGAGTGACATCATGTTTGTACAGATGATCAAGAAATAGGCTTCCAGGTTCACTATCCTATCTGGCAATGCTTCATGTCACACCAGGGAGATCAATTTGTGATTTCTGAACAACCCCACGTAGAAGAAAACTCGGTTATATACAAAGCAAATAGGAGCAAAACTCAATACACATGATTTACCTGTAACTTTTAATACACTTTGCTTCAGTACTCATTTAAATAATTAAATGCCAATGCCAAAGGCCTTCTTCACACAAATGTTCATTGAAAATAGTATTTGAAGTAAGTGCTGATGCAGTGTTTTGTTTTTCAGGTGGAATCCAGATATACCCAATATATGGAATACTGGGATAACTTTGATTTTACAGTATTTCTTAAGGGCTGAATGATACCGCTCCTATGAATAGAGACTATTTAAAAGTATTTAAATTAATTCCATCCACAAATTGTTTAATATATGTATCTATAGCATTCAAACTGCAAGGAAATAAAGCAGGAACAGTAATTATCAAGGAGAAGCTTTGACTGTATTATTAAATGAAAGATACTAATGTACCAAGGTGTGTGTTCATATTAACTCATACCAGGCCACCTCCTGCCAAGTGGCAATGGATTAGCTTCTTATGAAGGAAAGGGGATAGTACTGACATTGGATTTCAAAATAATTCTAATATGTCAACATTATATACACATGCAAGTTATGAAATCAAACAACCACTCAGTGAGTGGGTGAATTCATGGTCCCAGGAAGCTTAGCTCAAGAGGATCTTCCAGTTCCCAGGCACTGATGTGCCCTTAAAATTCAACACAATGGAAACTTTGTAAATAACACTGGGCTAAAAAACAGAACAAGCTTCAGCTACAACCATGTTAGTTCAGCGTGTTGGTCACAGCAATATCTGTAAATGGAGACATTTCCCAAAGCTTTACAAAATTTTGTATTGGATTATTAAAACAAATCCCCTTTCCATTTAGGAAGGACATTACTTTTAAATTTTTTTTCAGTGCACTCCTGCCAATAATACTGTCTAAGTCCCTCTTATAGACTTACTCCTGCTCCTTGCTAGCCCTTGGGGAAGGAAGTTTGCATTTATTCAAAGCATCTTCACTAGCCTTCTTTTTAAAAGGCATCTTTGATCAGAAGTCACCCTCGGGTATATATAGAAATTAAGCCCCTGGAGAGCTACAAACCTTTTCAGTATCATTTCTTGCAGGAAATTGAAAGAAAGAATTCAAAGATCTCTTTGTAGACATTCATCTTTATGCTGTGCAGTAAAGATATGAGTGAGCAATGAAATCAATCTCTCATAGGTTTCCTGTGCTTAAGCTTGTAGAACAAGTATGAAATCAAATGAACACTATCTATCTGATTAGTTCTTTTCCCTGCATAAAAATTACAGGTGACAGCTTTGAAACTTTGTCCTTGGGAAAGGACAAAACTTTGACTTTCAGATGGTTGTTATGTAAGGCTCAAAATGTTATTCAGTAGGAAGTGTCATTCCCTTAGAACTTTGCAGCAATTTAAATCCATTTTAGTTCCAGTAAGCCTACATTTACCAAGTGAAATATCTCACATGGGAAAGGGAGATATTCAGGCCCAAAGAAAGAATAATGTACAACACAAACTGTATGATGTGAGAAAATTTACTGATTCATGAGTGGAAGGACATATAAAAGTGACACCTGCTTCATTTTCCCCATGACCTGATGTCTTCTGCTTTGAATCTGGAACTCAGAGGCATTGAAAGAAAGAGTGCTTTTACAAGTTTTGTGATGCAGCCCAACTCCATATATTTTTCTGACATCAAGCAATTTCACTAATACTTAAAGAAGTTTGTTCCCTCATAGGCAAAAAGGGCTTGATGTCTCTGGAATTTAAGCTTTGAAGAATCCAAAGCTAGATCTTGACAGATCCGAGTTCCAAGAATGAAACATTAAAGGTAATTTCTAACTTTCTCTTTGAAAATAGAAAGGCACATTGTATTCTCATTTCTCTTTGAAGAAGACAAAAAGCTATGTCTCCTGTTGCAATTATTAAAAAAAAAAATAAAAAAACATTGCTGAATCAAGAAACAGGCTTTTCAGAGAAGTCTTATTTGGTGTCTATAGAAATGGAAATCCCATTTCCAGCACACCATAATCTCTAGTCATCCCACACTAATGTTTAGAGAAATGCAGTGTACTGGAAGTTATAACACACACTTTAGAAATAGGTCTTTAAGCACGGCCAGCTACAGCAGAGTCAAATGAGGCCCATCACATGTATTATATCATCAGAAGGTCTGCATAGAATACTTCTGATCTTTAAGTTTCTGGAGATCTGAGAAAAAATGTGAGTAACTTGTTCAAGCTGCTTTTTTTTCCCCTAAATAGATTTATCGGACAATAATAATTACTTGGTTTTAGACAAAGTCCTTTACATAACTGATTCCCAGTGCTAGATAGATTTTTGGTCCTTTTAAAGACCTGTCCTATTATTTTTTGGTATCCCTTGTCAGTCACACATTTTCCTGGTTTACATAAATGCTAAGACCATTGCTGCAATACTCAAGAGATGATTCCTTTCCAGCAACTTGCTAGGTAAATCTGGCACATGTAATCTTATGTGACTTTAACACAGCAATATTTTCCTACTTCATATGAGCATGTTTTTGTGCTCAGTTCAGCTTGCAGAGTTAATGCATCATCATCATCATCATCTGGCATCCATATGCAAATAAAGATCAGAAACACTTTCAAAAACGTTAATATGAAGAAGGAAAAGCTTACTATGCAGATGTATTAAGAGGCCTAGACAGAGTCACGGACCCTGTAAACTTCAGGATACAATCTTGTGATTTCTTCCCATCTGTGGAGCATTCCCCTGCTACCAGCAAGTTTCTAGGCAGCCTGAAAATCCACAGACCTAACTACTCCCACCCTTCCTTTTCTTCAAGTGTCAAACTCCCTGACAAGATGTTCCTGCAAGATGTTATTGACTGCAGTCTTCTGAGTCGAAATAAGTGATTTGCAACACTTGGCTGAGAAAGGAAAATTATCTTTTTCTTTAATTTTAGTGAAATAGATGTGTCTGATCAAACAAATTTGCATTAGTCTTTGCATTAGTTTCACCCTACCTCATAAATGACTGTTGTCACCACTATCTCTTCTTGCAATGCATATAAATCAGTCAAAGGCATTTTTTTCTTTTAAGTATTGTTATTTTTCGTCATAATACCACTGCCACAATGTACAGTAGTACAAAGAAATCAGGGGGGTTTTGACCAACTGTAAGGAATTACTTTAATACACATGGGTATACAGGTATGCATGTACTCACTTGTGACTTATCCCACTTTGAGTTTGACAAATCAGGCACAACATAACATAAAACAGACAACAAAATTTAGATATACAGAAATACTCCCTCTTGGCATCACTGTGACTTTCTTGTTTGTAATTTATCAGAAATCTGAGAACAGTAGCAAGAGTTTATCACTATGGCAACTATAAGGGCACAATGTGTTTATTAGCCCTGCGCTCAGTCTCTCACATCCCACCTGCCATGGGAGTTCAAAGATTGTTCCTTCAAGGGTTCAGGTCTCCAACAACAGTCAAGGCCCCTTGGGTATTCTCTGTCCAATACTATCATGACAAAATGTGTTTGCAGGATTTCAAAGTCCTCTGTGCATCTCTACTGTTCATTGTCAGCATTTTCCTTCCAGTGTCTTTCAGTGAGACCATGCCCCAGTCTTCATTTTATATGATCATCTGAACAAAAAACTGAGTTTTTTTCCTTTGGATTTATAGTCCTTAAGAAGCAATATAAAATTTTAATTGTAATTTTGAACATGGCATGCTCACTTTCAGCCCATCTGTTCTTTCCTCTCCCAGACACAGCTGTGACTCTAGAGCCACATGTTGCCTGAGCACAGAAAAACCAATGAGCTTCACTGCTTGCACATGAAGTGCAAGTCTAAGCAGTGTAAAGCTGTGTCAGGGAGAGATACCAAAGCAAACTTGTAATGGATTAACATGAGTATTGAAAACAGCATTGCCAGCATGTCCCCTGCTGTATTATTTATAGCCAACACTGTTGTACTGCTTTCAAGACTCAAGCCAGCATCTGAGAGCTACTACCTCACACACAACTGTGCTGAATTACCATGTCCAGCTCAGCTGCCTCGGTGGAGTCAAAACTAATCCCACAGAGACAGCAACTTGAATGCCAGTTAATTATATGCAAAGATGAAGTTTCTCTGCATCACTCATTTTCACTGATTAATACTCTGGTCATGAAGCCCTGAGCACTTTCATCTCTCTTTACTTCCACAGTAGCTGCAGAATAGGCAGGCTGCCCAGCATCCTGGTGAGTGGCTCAGCAGATCCCCAGTTGTCTGCAGAGACAGTTTGTATGAACTGTGGTTTTCCAGATTTCATCAGCACAGCCAAAATTTTCTCCATTTTATCCCAATATCAGCATTATCTCATCCTTCAAGAAATTACTGTCCACCCTGTGTACAGTGGTTTTCAGGCTGCAGTATTAAATAGCAGGGATTTTGAGATCAGCTATAAAAACTTCAAAGACTTTTTACATTGAGGCAATCTGATTTTTTTTTCCAGAACAGAGACAGTTATTTCTTGTAGTATTTTTCCTATGACAATGTTTGCAAAGGAAAAGGTATGTATAGTGGTATTAAACTGCTCTATTGGCATAAAGACCCTACAGAATTAATTCTTTGTAAATTTGCTGTCAGGGCAGTGCCAGAGACCTCAAAACTAGATCACTAGTAACCAAATAATATTTTCCGCTGAACCACAGAAAATATTCTCAGTTCCTTGGTAGATCTAGTCACGTGTGAAAAACAACCCAGGATTGGAATGGCTCTAATCTGCTGTTGTCAATATACTATGTAGATATAATATCTGTGGAGTATATTGCTGTGTCGTCACCCAGAAAACAGCACCCACTCTGCCTTTCTGCTTCATGGCACAATATAAACACAAACCTGCTTATCATTATTATCATTATCTTTGCTCTGGTATCTTTTGGGTCACCCTTTTACTAAGTAAAACCTTCATAAGTGCATTACGTGCTGGGAAAACCCAGTAAATCAGATGCAAACTTACCAGAACTGAGTTAGGCAATGCTTGTGACAATCTCAAGATTATTTTCTCAGTTCGCAATCTTGTTTTGATTAGCAAGTTTTCATTGTGCCTGTGGAATTCTCTTTCTGGAAGAGCAAGAACAAAAGGTGACTGTGGCAAGCAGGAGGACAAAAAAAAAACAAAATAAAAAAGGAAAATAAAATCTTTATATTACAACAAAACTGGCCACAGCATTATGTTTCCTGATGGATCAACATATTTACTGTAAATGACTAAGGGTTTATAATTCAGTTGCCACATTTCTTTCTGCCCTGAGACAGTATCCTAGGAAAATGGCTTCTTGATTTATCTGAATATTTTAACAAAAACACACATTTCATGTGTGTTTTTCACTCAGCTCACTGGGAAAGCCATTATAAAATAAAAACAATATTAAAAATGGAGGTACTTAAAATCTATTCAACAGTTTGATGACACGTGCTTTAGTCATTTGTACAAAAATAGAGGAAGTCCATTATTTTATGTCACTTTGAAAAGTAAGGTTTGCAGAAAAACAAAATTGGTCAGAGATTTTGGTCTGGCATTGTCACTGCAATATAAGAAAGATATCAAGCTATTAGAGTGTCCAAAGGAAGGCCATGGGGTTGGTGAAGGGCCATGAGGGGAAGCTGCATGAGGAGCAGCTGAGGTCACTTGGTCTGTTCAGCCTCAAGAAGAAGAGACTGAGGGGAGACCTCGTGGCAATCTTCAACTTCCTCATGAGGAGAAGAGAAGGGTCAGGCACTGATCTCTGCTCTGTGGTGACCAGTGACAGCACCTGAGCTTGAAGCTGTGCTAGAGGAGGTTTATGTTGGATATAAGAAAAAGGTTCTTCAGCCAGAGTGTGGTTGAGCACTGGAACAGTTTCCCCAGGGAAATGGTCACGGCACCAAGCGTGATGAAGCCCCCAGAGTTCAGGCACACGGTGTGATTCTTGGGGTGTCCTGTGCAGGGCCAAGTTGGACTCAGTGATCCTTGTGGGTCCCTTCCAACTCGGCATATTCTGTGATTCTCTGATTTATCAGAACCGTTTTACCATAGCTGGGAAAGTTATTATTTACTGTGCAAGTGAACGGGCAGGTTAGATATGGGTAACAATCAGCACATGGCAGCTGGGCCAGCAGGTGCTTCACCTGAGCCAGGAGTGGTGCCTCTTGCAGCAGAGCCACCACTGCCAGGCTGTGTCATTGGTGGCTGCATTATACCCACTTGTAATGTGGCTGGAGACAGTCAGTCATTTTCATTATAATCGACAACAAATTGTTTGTAAGTTAATGTAATATATTTCTGGCATGGTGACTTCCTCCTGAGGCAATTTCACATTTTCTGGATTATGGTGTTCTGAAATTCAGTTTTTCATAGTTGCACCGGTTTCCAAAAACAAGAAAAATTCCAATTGTTGAATTCAAAAACTACATTTACACTCATTATACTTTGCTATTTCACATAGGGAGTAAAATAGAAATTAAGACTTGCACTTTGATTCAGAGAACGGTCAATTTTTTCACTTTTAGAAGCCAATCACTTTCAGACTGGTTGTTTCAAGATGCATATCCACCCTGTGCTGGACATATCAAGCAGTCCTTCTGAGGTTATTTTTGAATCTTTTCATCTTTTCATAAAGTACCCTATAAATATAAAAAAATGCATAATTTAAAAGTATTATACTTAATAGAGAGAATAAATTTAGGAAGACATAATACAGTTGTATATTTTAAATCTTCCTTCCACTGTCACTAAGACCTTCCTTACTCACAGTCTTCATTTGGACACTGAGACCCAAGGCGAGAGTCAAAACTTTTTATGGAAGTTTAACGTGGCTTTAACACATATTGATATGCACTCCAGGCAAATATCTCTGATCATAGCCAGGGCCAGCCAAACACAAAGCAATCTGTCTGGGGAAGGAGCTGAGCAGGGTGCCAGGGCAGCAGTGAGTGCCAGACCTCCACCGCAGCAGCGCCTCGCTCCCTGCCTTTCCCTCTGCAGCTTTCCCTGTGGCCCAGGTACCCCAGACACCCTGCCCAAGGATCCCATGGAGCTGTGCCTTTGGAATGGCAGCTGTTTTCCCACCCCTGGCCACGTTTGGGTGGATATTCCATCTGCTATGTACAAGGAAAAATCAGGGTGGCAGGGAAATGCACGTGTTGAAGGTATTTTTGCTGTGCTTTTAAGTTTTTGTTCTTTGGCTCCTGATTGAATCTGGCTGACTTCTCAGAGGAGCTCACCAGGAGAATTTGCTCAGCTCCCCCTGCCTGCCCTGCTTCAGGGACAATAGCTTCCAGGCAGCCACACAAAGCTTTCAAAATAACACAACGATTTTTGCTTTGGCCATCTGTCCATGGATTCAGATTAAAGTGCTTTTAAAGAAAATAATTCTTTGCCTTTTTTTTTATTATTATTCATTCCACATTGCCTCTCCTGAGCCAGAGACAACATGATATGTCAGATTTCTCGTACATCTCCTACAGTTTCAAAACCAAAAACACACTCTGTGTAAGCCACAAAAAAAAAAAAAGTTTTAATCCTTAAACTAACAGTGTAATTATAAATCCATATCCCACAAAAATGTTGTTCCCTATTAGCTATCATTGTCAGTAGTAAATCATTTACATGGAGAGGCTCTAATGGTAAACACTCCACTTAAAAAACCTTCACAGCAGACAGCAGGAAAACTGTGCAATTCAAACCAAGAAGTGAGGAAGTGAGAAATGTTTGATTCTCATGCAATTTCCCCACCAACAAACTGCAAACAAAATTCCACAGGTCTTCCTGCAGGCGGAAATGTGCTCAGTGGAGCAGAGGTGTAAGGTTGCAGGCAAGATGTTTGAGTGCAAATATATTACAGGCTGCTGAAATGAGCTCTGTCTAGTTCTGTACTACATAATGCATCCTGGAACAAAGCTGGGGAAAGTTTCATGAATGAGAAAACCCCCTTCTCTGACATTAGGGGTTACATTTAAGTTTCTGGCATGGTTTTGCTGGGGAGAAGTGCTGAAAGGAACTCATCCTCATTTTGTCCCCACAGAGCAGAAGGGGAGCCCTGTGTTGAGCCCTTCATGTCTGACTGAACTTTGCCTCATTCTGCAGGGTACACCATTACAAGGAACAGGAGAAGGACTGAAAAGCAATGGAAATTGGTTGAAAAGACTTGGTTTTGAGGGGTAACAAGAAAAAAAATAAATAAATTCAAAAGTAAAGCTGCTTGTAAATGTTTTAAATTTAGTGATGGCCAGTTGTCCAGTCCTGCAACAGTGATGCCACTCTCCAGTTATGTGATTTCCAGTGCTTATAGTCAAACTGTCCTCCCAGTCCACCGGGTTAGGGCACATATAGTACGAAATTGTAATTACCCTGTAGCAGAGGAAAAATTACCTGTGACTCCTATGCCCTGAAATAAGCAGGAACCTTTTGGTTTTCAGTGCTGGAAAAAGTGAGGACCTGTCTACCTTGGATTAAAACTGTGTTTCCAAACTCTTTCATTGTAAGCTTTGGCATCTTTACTACATTCTCTTTTAAAAAACCCCTATTATAGGAGACACATGAGGAAAAAAAGGCAAATATAAATAGAGCACATTGAACAAGCTTAAGGCAATAACAAAGAAAAAATATTCTCTAAAAGGCACAAAATGCCACCTACAAAATAATTTCTTACATTGCCTAAGTCTCATCAGACATATGTATCACACTGCTCATTCATTAATGTTCTTCAGATGAAGTTGTGCAATCAGCAGAAATCCATTAAGGAGACAAAGTATTCCTGTGCTGTACAGCTTGCTTGCTTTTCTTGCTTGTCTTTAAACTGTAGCTTTTTAGCTTTCTTTTCTTGCTTCCTGAACAACAATCCAACATGATCAAATTTCATAACAGTAAAACAAATTAAAATAAGAGGACATTTTAATTTTCTAATTTTTTATTCCTACAAAAATGTCATATCTGCCCTAGGGATATTGAGCAGTACATATTATTTGCTTGATACCTGGAGTCATGAAATATAGATTATTTCCTGTTATTTAGTCCTTCCTGCCCAAACCTAATGTTATTAAATTTCCTGTTATGCTGAGATATGTGTAAGGAATACTTTAAAAAAGCTTAACTGCTTTAATGTGTCTTATGAGTATATAATAGACCTAATCTGACAGGAAGAATATTTTAAACTTTACTAATTTCAAGATGAGAAAAAAAAATAGAGGAGGATGAGTGGAAAAAAGTAATCTGTGTATGCATTATTAATGCACTAATGGAAAATTATATATGTAAAACGAGGTGGAAAAATGGCACTGTGGTTTACGCTGTATTTTCTAGAAGAATTTAACATACACCCCAAAAATGGATATCGAGTGACAGACAATATGTAAAAACATACTTGTTTTTAGTAATTCTTCGAGTTGCTTGTAATGAAGAAATCAAGAAGTGAAACATATGGCTTGTCATGGCACATCTTTGTTTGCATGTGGTGATTCAGTCCTCAGATGCAA
The DNA here is from genome assembly GCF_963662255.1 of Cinclus cinclus. Classification (NCBI taxonomy): domain Eukaryota; kingdom Metazoa; phylum Chordata; class Aves; order Passeriformes; family Cinclidae; genus Cinclus; species Cinclus cinclus. The sequence continues at coordinate 18,611,594 of NC_085046.1, read as the reverse complement.
TTCTGTATTTAAATACAAGCTTCCACCCTCTTTTACAAGGGATGTCTGTCTTGCTCTGTGCACAGGATGAGGAACTCCCTAAGAATAAATGTTGTGAATATTACTATTATCCAGAGGTTTTCAAGCTTGTATGCTTGCCTGCTTTTTTTTTTCCTAATGACCAGAACCACACAACCATTCTGAAACAAAATCAAGTCTGATTCACTCGTTTTTTGGGGGGCAGAAAAAAACCCAAAACAACAAAAAGGCACCTTAACAGCACTGGACGTTGTTTCTTTTTCTTTTATTAATTTTCTGACCTTTGTGGGTGGATGAATTCTTATTGTAAAAGAAGACTTGCAGTAACTTAATGACTATCTTCCTGGTTGAAAGACCTTGATCTTCTTTCCTCACACGTGGCAAATGCTTCTACTGAAGCTTTTAAATTTAAATACTCAGATTTTGCCTATTTAAGCACTTTCACCTAGAAACAAAAGAAAATCATGAAGCACTCCTCCAGTTTCTGCCTTGAAGGACACAAATAAATGCCTCTCATTTAAACATCTTTATTATAAACAAGCAATATTTTCTGTCCATGTTTGTTTGTTTGTTTCCTAAAATGATTGTGATGGTTTTTATTAATTTTCCAACCTATAATGCAAACCTGACTCTACAACATGTAGACTTACACAAGCATAACTGAAACTGAAAACAAAATTTTGCAACGGGAAGTGACGCTATGAATCTTAACTAAAGGCAGAACATGTATTATAGAATTACAGAATGGTATGGGTTGGAAGGAGACCTTGAAGATCAGCTAGTTCAAATTTCCTCTCTCCAGGAGCTCTGGAATGTCACACAACCTGTAGAAGGCACAACGAGTAGAGCTGAACACTAGGAATAAGATAAAAATCATTTTAAAGCTATGGATGGTGGTGGTACCTTATAAACAGCACGAAGGCCAATTCTCTTTCCCCATGGCTTTAAGCCAGAGGTAACTACCTCTGGTTTAAATTACTAAGCAAATTGCTCTGCCAGCCCATTACATGTGGTAAAAACCAAAGTCTCATAGCTTGATTAAGGCAAGTGGCTGGAAGTCACAACTGGCTCGGGCTCCTCTTCCCTTTCTGTGTGTTCCATCTTGTCAGTCTCTGTTCTGTGGCCAGGCATTCAGGTCCTGAACATGAGCTGCTAAGCATGTAGCTGATCTGCATCAACCTGAGTACCTGTTTCCCCAGTACAAGGAAAAATCCCCTCTTTAAAAGTACATGACAAACTTTCAGGAGAAAAAAAAGTATTGCAAGAAAAATTCATCTTTGATTTGCAACTGATGTTTCAAGTACGATTCTAAAGCTGGTAATACAGAAGGAAAAGAGCTATAGTAGCTGAATACAATCATCAATATTCAAATGAGCTGAGATGGAAATACTTCACTTTTTCTTACTTTTTTCTAATGGCCATTTTCTGCTGGAGAGACCTCCCATGCAGGTTTCCTCAGCTGCAGAGCAGTTGAGCCTGTTTGGGTAAAGCAGAAGACGGCTCTGAACCACAGTTTTTTGATCCATAACTTTGAAGCTTGTTAATACTTTTCCCACTATCATTCATTTCCATGCCAGGACTCAGTTCCAGCTCATGCAGAGCAGTTTTGAAGCAGAACTCATATGATTGTAATAATCATTAGGCAAACAACACCCACAGGCAGAGGTGGTGAGTGATGCTGTGGTGGAAAGCAGAACATCCTGTGTATTGAACTTAATTTGTTTTTTCCTGACACTGCTTCTATGTGGAATAGAACTTCTAGTGAAATTCCATTAATGGTCCTTTCCTTTGGTCTCTCTTAAATGATATGAACTGGTTTTTTGAGAAGCATGAAAGATAAAATTCATTACAACGTATATATTCATTACATTCTTAGAAGTAAGCCTCTTCATTACATTCTTAGAAGTAAACCTATAGTTTTGCTTTCAGTTCTGAGGCTTTTGAATAGTGAACAAAAAATATTTCCTCAAAATTAAAAATACACAGTCACAGGGGAAAAAAGAAAGATGATGTTTAGGAAAACAAGTTGTTGGCAGTACAGCTGTTTCACAACAAACAAAGCAGACTTTGATGACCCACTTTCATCCATCTTTAGTCAGTATAAGAATGCACTGAGCACGTTGAGTAAAGTGCTCTGAGATGGAAAGGAATTGCTGGCTTCTTTTTTTTTTTTTTTTCAGACCAAAAGGCACTGCATTTGGAAGCATGCCAATGTGGAGATGGGTATTTTTCTGCTTGAGAAAGAACTTAATCAAGAAGACTTGTGATTTGGAGATGAAATAAAAATATATATCCTGATTTACCAAACTAAAATGAGGAAAAGGACTGCCTACCTAGAAATATGAGTAGTTCAACATTTAAGATGGACTCCATGCTAAGATATGGCAGATGGTTTCAAGAAATAGGAACACAAATAATATTTACAAGTATAAAAATCTATTATCTGTTCAGCTTTTTTGCTCATGCCTTTTCCACACCTGAGCTCTCTGTGATCTGAAGATATCAGAGTTTTGTTTAAAACTATAGCTCAAATATCTCAATTGTTCTTGTACAGGCTTGAAGCCAACCTGAGCTTCATCATCCCTAGGATTCAATGAGAAAATGGTGATTTACATCCCTGGGGGCTCATATTTCTGTCTGGGATTTCTGAGACTGAAATATATGCATAAGAGCTGTACTGTGGCTAGACAGTGAGTTCATCATTGTGCAATGTCTCAGACTTACCATGTGCATGCTGAAGCAAAGGTCATCATCATCCTCTGCAGAGTGTATGAAACAGGGCTGATGGGAGCCAGGCACCTAAACCCATTTTTCATCCACTAAAAGGTGGGTGTGTGGATGGCTACAGGTTTGTTTCACTTCTTCCCACCTTAATCCTCAAGGCAGATGGGGTAGAGTTCAGCATCACAATTACCTGGCCTATTCCAGTAGATGAGTTTTGAAAAGGGTAGTTGTCAGTATACGTAGTGTCAGTTCATTTTCTTGATCTGCCATAAGTTTTTGCCTTACAAAATTAAATTTGGATATATTTTCCCTTGTGAAAATGTCTTTGTTACCACTTGAATTTCAGGCAGACAACTATCAGCCTTAGGTATTCGCTAAACCAGGTGAAAAGCATATTAACAGAGTTGAGACACTCCAATCCTGCATCCTCCATCACCTGCTTGAAAATGGAGCAGGTCCCTTTTGCTGGATGAAAGATAATGTGGGAATACAAACAAGAAAATTCATTAAAACAGCTTCCGATAGCAGTCTCTCAGCACCTTGCACACTAGGATGATGTTAAGCATCTCTGTATATAATAAACTTTCATGTCCATAGTCGACTTATTTCAGTGCAGAACACTCCATTCTAGACCCATCAATAATAGAAGAAAATAATTCCATTTGTTGATCAATTCCAGTTTATACACAGAATTTATATGTCATCAGAACTCTTTGCATTTTTAACTTGCAGAAATTTACCCAAATATAAGATTATTTTCATAATGTATTGCCTTTGGTAGGAAACCTGGCTTAAGGAACTTCTGAGGGATTTTTGCTTTCCCACTTTTCTTCACTTACTTTTCTCTGTTGACATTTATCACACCCTCACAGATGGACAAACAGAACCGTTTGCAGAGGGCACACAATAAAGAAGCTCTCTAAATGACCTAGCTTTAAAATAATCCACAGGGGGAAAAAAAGGCATCACTTACAAGTTCTCATTTCCAATTTTCCAGGGTTGAAAAGGCGCATAAATACACAACCCTTGGCAAAAGAACAACTTTCTCACCAGATATATCTTCAATGTATACAATGTGATTTCTCCCATCTTCAGGCTGTGTCCCAGATCCTTTTATTTCCACCTAGGGCATTTACTCAAAAGGTTGCACATGTATGCATGCTCTCTTAGGTACCAGTAGGAGACCCCTGTCTGGAGCACCACCTCTGTCCATATTTCACATGCTTAGGATGCGGCACAGCCAACCACATTTATCACATGAACAGGACCCCCAAGGGCATGACAGGCTCTTACTTTCTCATAATTGGGCATTCCTGTAATTTACACCACTCCTTATCTGCACTAAACTCAACCCATAGTATCACAGAATTGGTGAGAACTGTATACCTATGCCTTCATGATAAATGCAGACTTATATTAACAAGGATAGCAAAAGCTGGAATGACCACCACAATTTCTGATCCATAAGTAAATAAAAAGGAAAAAAACTGAGGAAAACATACATATATATGTATTTACATAAAAGCTTTTCTCAATGGGTCTAGAAGTTACTGAAGGATTGTTATAACACATAAAGAGCAGTCATTCTTACAGCATTAAAGATATAATGACAATGATCTTCCATATGACAATTTTTTTTTAAAAAACCACAAAATCAACACACCTTTGTAACATATTTGACAGGTTGTTCTGCTATAAGCAGGCTCAGTGAAGATATCCCTTTCCCTCATTGCAAACTCATGACTAACCACGATATGAAATATATGATAATTAAAGCCATCATTTTTGCTCTTTCACTTCGAAGACTATTATTGCCAAATGCAGCAGAAGATTATGGCTGGGAAGGTTAAAGAATTAACTTCCAACCACAAAGTGTTCTTGTTAACTTTTTTCTACAGATGTAGAGACATCTTTCTGTGATTGAGTAGATTCAGCAGTGCTGTAACTCATATGAGCCATTTGGGACAATTAGCATTATTGAAGCTTCATCAGACTCTGATACACATAATGATGGACTCTAGACAGTTTGGACTTGATTTGGATCTCAAGATGGATATTCACAAATCAATGTAAGTTGTCAAGAAACTCCTTTTCTTTTTGCAGGGGGATTTTTAGTTGAGACTCATTGAGAGTTAACATTAAAGAATCTTTAATTCTACAGAAGAGAATCCACAAGAAATCCTCAGGCTTATTTATTTTAGTGAAACAACAGTTTAGTAGAGAAAATAAACACTTACTTTTAGAGGGGCACCAAGGTTAAACACATCAGATTTGATCTCAAATTGTCAAAAATGTATATTTATAAAAAATATTTGATTTTGTGTTGCCCCTTCTCAAGCCAATTTTATGGTGTTTCTGTGAGTTTCCATATCAGTGCAGAACAAAACCACGCCAATCTTCTTTTTAAGGCAAGCTCATAGACATTTTCACAGCACTGAGAGTTGGAACTTCTTGCACTTACCATGTAAAAAAGCACAAAAAACCAAAAAGGAAAAATAAAATAGAGGTACTTTCTTCTTCTTCTTTCATGTCAGATTTATATACTTTCTTTACTTATAAATGCATTAAATAAACACGTCAAACAATGTAAACTGTGAGCTGTAATAACACAGCTCTTCCCAAGTCTGGGAAGAGATAGCCACTTTTCCAAGTAGATCAGTTGGAATCAATTTACCCATTAATTGCTTCATTTTCTCTTCCCAATCCTCAGATTGATTTTCTATTCCAGACACTAGAAGTTGGTGAAGTCTGCTGGTAGCAAATGCTGTCAATCTCAGTTTCCGTTTTTATCTCAGTCAGTGAGTCTTGGTAAAAGATAGCATGGTACATCTTCTGCAAGAGTTTTCTCCAAATAGATATCAAGACATGGAAAAACTCAGTACCTCAAACTCCCATTGTTGCCAGCATATTGGCAGTAGCCATTTCTGAACTACATTTCCAAAATAAAAAATTCCCTCTTGAAGAAAGCTGTAACTTACTGGACAGAAACCCATCCATTCATGCAACAACTGTCACGTTGTCATTTCTTGGTGCTTCAGGGTTTTTTTTCTGCCTACTCCACATACTAGAGACCTTCTTTTTCAATAAGTTAACAAAAGAGGAGGTTGTTTCTCTAATGTACATAGCTCAACAGGAGTCTGGCAGGCCTCTAACTGGTTCTCTAGCAAACAACAGAATACGCAAAAATGCATAGATGATCTTAATTCCATTAATCAAGAAGTTAAAATCCAATTACCCATCCACCAACCATTCCACCCCATCCCCCAAGAAGAAGATACATAGAAAATTGAAGTTTTACTGTGGCTTGAAGTATATTGTTGTTTTCTGCCCAATCATATTGAAGTGACTTTGTCTTTCATTCTCCCGGAGATACAACAACTTCACATTCTTTGTTTCCCACTAAAATTCCCACTCCTTATACATATTTGATGGTGATGCTTTATAAAGAAAATGGGAGTTATTAATGAAACATTGTTAAAATCCAGGCCACTTGACAGCCAGTAGAAGCTTTGCCATTGACTTTCAGAAAACCAGCACTTTATCCTGAGTATTTCTAGACTGAGGTACAGCTTTTACATATGAGCCTTCAGAGAAATTTCCTACAGTACAAACCTGTTTGAAGAATTTGGGTCTGGGGAAAATCAGGCAAATTCATGGGTTTAAGGCTGCATGTCTCAATCTACCCAACAAATGCAAAGTTTTCCCAGAAAATATAATTTTCTTTGGATGATTGTAGGCCTGCTATTTACCAAGTGTATAGTTAATTATTAGTCTATAAAGGAAATTTTATATCTAGCTGCTTTAAGACTCATCATTAACAACATAATCCACAGAGGAAACTTATTTTGTATAAATGTATAGTCAATTTCTTCTAAAAGTTCATTTCCATAAAACTCTATTCCTTCATTTTAATGATGAAAAAATACATATAGGTCTGGCTAGGAATTACTTTGAAGGGAATCTGGGCAACTTATTTTTTTATTTTTTTTTTTATGTATAAAACTTTCTTTTCCACTGTGACTAATGTTTTTCAAGTCTTTCTAACAGATTCCATGCTTTCATTTCAACATTGGCAGAGAGCGTTTTATTTCATCTTCTAAACTGCATTTAACAGACTTGATAACTAATAAAATTAATTAAAATTTTTTCTTAATTTCTCCTCAGTTGAAGCATTTTTTTCTCCAGTGCTGTTCTTTAACTGAGTTTCTTATTCAACCATAAGTGGAAGTTTGAAACCCAACTACTCTATTTCCAGGTATACCTCTTAAGAGAAATGGAAAGTCAGAATAAAACCCAACTCAGCATATTTCAGTCTTTCTAAGGTCAAGATTTTCTACTCAGTGGAGAAGACAATTGAGAAAAACTCAATTTCACAGGGAAAAATTGTCATCAGAGACATAACTATTTATTGCAATTATCTATAGCAAGATTTTAAAATTACTGCACCCTATGTCAAAAATATGCTAAACTTAATCAGAACGCAGTTCACTGAATCCTGGATTTAATCCTGCCGTGTTAGAAGAGGTTTATCTTTCTCAAGTGCTGGGGGAATGGAAGCAGAAGAGCAGGGAGGAAACCACATCCTCACCCAAGAAACACTGGGCAATGCCAAGCCCTCCCAGTTCCATGTGCTGGGGCAGCACTGGTACCAGTTCACACCTGTCCTCTCCCACCCATGGGTGCATCGGTCCCAGCGTGGTCTGGGGTGTCTGGGCTGCACAGCAAGAGTGTCCTGCCCAGAGCTGTGCAGTTGATGGGGAACATGGGATACTTCAGTTGGCTAAAAGAGAGCATGGACCAGACGGGCTAAACCCCAAGGCTGTTTAGAAGCATTTAAATACTGATTTATCATCATCTGTATCAATTTATCTTCTGCTATTGATAGGAAGTTCTGCGGTGCACGAGTGACTCCATGAATTAATTTTTTCAATTTGGATGTCACACATCAAAATTGGTACAACTTAATAATACTTTTTCCTGTAGTTTTTCAAATTGAGATCTGAAAAATATTAATTTCTTGTATTTAATAATAGCTAATTTCCATATAGTAAGGAAATATTCTTCATTCTACTTTTAAAATGTCACAGAAGCTCACAACTAATAATTGCATCTATTTCAAGAAAATGTTATTATTTGATGACTAGAAAAGATCTGTAAATTACACTTATTCATTATGTTTTCTATTTAGCATTAATTCTGGCTAATTGTGAGGCTCTAGGATTTTTTCAGACTAGGGCTAAAATTGTTATCAGCTTGAGAAGTGTTCCCAGGATGAGCAGCTGCAGAAAAAGGCTGTTTTTCAGAAAGCTATGAAAATTACTTTCCCTGTCTCCAGCTCCTGAAGAAGTCAAATGAATTCTAAAATATCCTTCTGATACAATATGCACAGAAATGCCAGAAAAGAGGTTATTGCAGTCACTCACAGGCAGAATAGGCCACTAACAAATGCATGAAAGTTGATACTAATGATTCGATTCCTACTACATTATTATGCTCAGAGACAAAAAATTCTTTCCTTCCATTAAACGGGGTTGTCTGTCTTTGCCTTAAAAAATTAACAAAGTTCTTCAAGAAGGAGATTTTATTTGCCACAACAAAAATAAAACCCAAGCATCTGTTGAAGTGTTCACTAAACACATTACAATGGTCTTTAAGGAGTCTATATTTTAGCCCCTGTTAATGAAAATATTTGTCCATATGAACATTCTTTCACCACTGTAAATGAATGATCCTAATGCTACATTAACTATGGAAGAAAACTACAATCACTTTCTTGAGAACTAACCCCAGAGAAACTTTGTAATCATTGTATGCACTAAGAAAACATCCTGGGAATAAAGCAAGTACCTGATTTCATTGCTTATAGGAACCTAAAAATATGCCACTAAATTGCTTTAGAATATTATTATTATTATTATTAAGAGAATAAAAGTAGGGACTCTAGCTTATTACCACTTGGCTAATTTGTGTATATACCTTGAACTCTGAGCTGTTCAGAATAGAAATTTCCACAAATAGTGAATCTTTAGTGCTACCAAGGGGAAGTATCAGCAGTACTAAAAATTATATCATTTGTTGTTGAAGTTTTATATCTTACATCATTTTGGTCAGAGAGGAAAAGTTGGATCTCCAGGGCCTCCAATGTTGCTGTTAGGTATATAATGTGGTTTTCCCCATTTATGTCTTCATGTGCCAGATTGTGCGATAGGGTGAGCTAGGGGTGGTATAAAAATAATCTCTTCTCTTCATAAGTTTCTCTGGTAGAGAAAACAATACCTAGGTTCAGTAAGGTCATATTCAGGATTGAAAAAATCCTGCCTAAGGAGGTTGCAGAGGAGGGTCATGTGTTGCAGCCCTGCTCCTGGTGCCCTCTAATGTCACAGAGCAAAATTCTAGGGCCTGGGAGCATCAGGTGTCCAGCAGGACACGGGCAGATTGGCTGACTCACATCACCAGAAGGGCTCTTAGCTCCACATAAGAGAATTAGGCATTCTCTTTGACTGCCCCACCATATGCAAATCCAGGAAGTTGTGTAGTCGTAACCCCTATCTGCTTTTAACTGCTTTGGTTGTTTTAGTCTCCATAAAAATACTGGTCTGGAATTATCATATTACACAGTCTATATGTCACATTAAATTCATATCATTGCTGTATTTCTGTACTAATTCCAAAGAAATCAGGAAGAACTCACTCCTTGAAAAACACTTTCAGTTAATTATCTGTATTCCTTTATATTTGTTTCCCTTCTTACACTCTTTAATTATAGGATACTGTGACTTGGATAATTATCTTTGTAGCTTAATTTATTCAACAGAAAGAATAAGAAAAATAACAATTTATAAATAAAATGAATGCAACACTTTTAAGAAATATTGTCATTTGTATCAGACCACCGATAAATATGCCAAACACAAAAATTACTTTTTGTATAAGTATAAAATTTCAGTGGAATAGAATTTTGTTCACTTTCCACCTTCCTTTGTCAGCATAATTTAACAACACCCTGCATTTCTGCTTTGAAAAGCAGCCACCTTAAATCAAATAAAAGTCTCATTAATTTTCCACACCCTCCTCTAGGAAAATGCAGTTATATGGTTTTTCCCATTGTCTATCCTTAGTGTTGTTTAGCAGAGCCATTGAAGTGATGCTTAAACAGCAGCACAGAGTGGATGCAGGATGTATTAATAACAAAATAATTGGAATGTCAAAGATCATTAATTAGCCCTTCTCAAATTCAACTGCAATCAGCAGATTATGGAGTTTGTGCTTTGTACAAACTATAAACACTTCAATTCATTATATGCATAGCCAATATTTTTTTTTCTCGAGACTTCTTTGCTTCTGAGTGCTAAATTAAGAAATTAATCCTTCAGAGGTCAATGAAAAAGGCTTTATTGCTATTCACCAAATCAAATACTTGGAACAATAAACAGTCTGGGCAGCTCCCCCAGCCCAGTATATCACCACTCAATCTGTGCTTAGCATTCCATTGCTAGAGAGTTAGAGGGAATTATTCAGCTGAACTTAAAATTCAGACAGTTCTCAGCTATTGCTCCTTTCCCCTGAAAATTCTAACTTCAATACATCAGAAAAATATATTAGTTCTGAAGGAGGAGAATGTGGACATGATTAAGGCTTAAATCCTTTCTTCTTGAGCCAGTCCCTCAGGACTAATCCTTTCTTCCTTTAAACACACAGCTTTCTGCTGAATCCTCTTCCATGCCCATGAAATAACATCTTCATCCTTTTTTCGCATACATGTAAAAATATCAGACAGTGTGGTGGTAGTACAATAGACAATGACAGACACACACAAGCCAACATTTCTTTCATTTGCAGATGTGAAAAAATGAACTGGGGAGAGAGTGGGCAACAAAACCCTCTTTTACTGTCTACAAAAATGCCAATACACAAAGTAAAAAATAACCCCCATCTAGTCATTGTATCTTCTTGACCTAGTGTTCTGATCTAGGTTTCTTTACCTCCTGTCACACAGAACAGTTCAAGTTCAGTTCAGGTGAAAATTCTTCTGCGTGGAAATAGCGACCACTTTTAAATTTAATACTGATAGGACTATTATTTTCCTCACATACAAAATCTGATGGTCATTGATGAGTTGCCCAGAGGAGAAAAAAATATTTTTAAGAGAATTTTGTCTAACTTCTCTAGACATTGTCCACACTTTCCAAAACTTTTCTTCAGTGACTATAGGGAAAGTTAAATTCTATCTGGCAGGCATCCCATGCACAGCTATTTAATAAAAGTGATGGACAAATATTTTTTTAACCTCCTAATCCTCTGCGTCCTTGATTCCCCTAGGCTGTAGAAATGCCTATGCCAAAAGGCCACAGCCTCCAGAAGCACATAATATGACACGTGCTTAGTTTGTTTCCTTAACTATACCAAAGAAGACAGCTTTTTCTGATTCTTAAAAATGCTTCCTTTGCTATATATACATCGCATATATTGTTGCACACGAAAAGGGTAGCTGTATTACAGTGCAATTATGCCCTACAGAAACACAAATTTGTAGCTGCCCTGAACACTAAAAATGAAAACAACAACAAAAATTCTGATTTACCGTCCCCACATCCACCTTTAAACTTCTAACTATTCAAGCTTATCAACAAAAATAATTTCCTTCTTCTTACCCTCTCAGCTCCACCTGGGCTCTTCCCTTGTGATATTACCTTGGAGCATCTTACTATATTGATACTAATCAGCTTTTGTCTCAGTCTCTAGTTGAGTTCTGAGCAATTATTCTTCACCAGTGCAGTTTTGAAGGTTGATGCCTCATATTTCAAAGGCTGAAAGGTCTCCATGTCTTTGAAGTTGTCTGTTTTTTCTAATTATACCAGCAGGTTTAGTAAAAGGTTTTACATCTCCCCCATGAATCTTGTTTAACCCAGATTGCAAAGAACCACAGTCATTTTTTTCAGGTTTTTAATGGATATTTTACTAAGACCTTTATGTTTGCAAATATCAAATACCTTGCTGAATGCTACAAAACTGATCTCCTACAGCTGTCAGTTAATTTATTTAAATACCAAAAGTAATGCATTTTATATTAAACAACTACTGAGGGAACAAAAGAGAAAGCATTTTTTTGTTTTATTTCCCTAGCAGCATCCAAGCCTTGCTTGTGGTCCATTCGATTTAGGGACTATATAATCTCTCTGTAAATTCCACAAGTGAGTGCTGCCTGGTTATTGTCACCACATAATGTCCAGTAAGAGGAAGCAAAGCTTGCAGGGAGATAACAGAGTATTCACATAGCTTTGCATGAATATTTTATAATGGCTTCCCTCTGAGAGATTTGTAATGCTTGCATTAAAAATAACTGGAGTGCATATCAGATTAGCCTTTTCACACTTCAGAATTAGGCAGCTTGGAAGAGTGACAGCTTAACTCCCATTTCATACATTCAGTACCTCATGTGAAACAGGTTTTTTCAAAAAATAAAACATACCATACATGTATTAACAATTAAATTATTAATCTCTTTATGAATGTATTATCAACTATCTGCTTATAAATAAAACCATATAAATAAGTAGTCCAATAGTAAATCTGTATGAGCAATTCGTGAATCTGTGGAGTTTTTAGTCAAAAGACACAAGCTTATACTACTCTTGGAATCTTTCTTTAATGCAAACAGATGGATCAGGCCAAAGAACTTTGCCAAGTTTCATTTCTGTACTTTCCTTGTTATACAGTTTTCATACACTAATGTCTCTGACATGTCATTTGCCCAGCAAACAATATTTCATTCCTTGGGAGGCCAGAAAAAGGTAAGAAGCATTTTCCATTTGCTTTGTTGCAGGATTCTTGCTCTCAGGAATGTCTTGCTCAGCCTTGTGCAAAATGTTTCAGCAATGGGACTGACTTCCTTCTGTAAAAACAAAGCTCTCATCCTAGGAGTGCTGTGTTGCTGAAATTCCCATGGCAAACAGGACACACTTTACCTGGCTCACTTCTAACCCATTTACAGATATTAAACTACTGATCTGCAAGACTTTCAGTGCCACCATCTCCCAAAGAAATGGAATACAGTCTTACAACAGAACAACTTACACTGCTATTATTTGTCTCTTTCCATCTTAGGAGTAACTTTTGTGATAAATTAATGCATGTTAAGGTACAGCTGACTTTGAAAGAGCTAATCTTTGAGTGGAAGTATTCTCTCTTGGAGTGACAGGATACCTCTGCTAAAATGCAATCAGGACACAGCCAGAAAACTTCAGAAAGGGGGTAGTCGTTGAACTGGAAAGAAAAGATTCTCCATTCTCATATTTTCATGATCAACCTTCAGTTTGCTGAACAACACAGGGCTCTGTCTCTACCACACTTGCCTCAGCTTGGTGATCTCTGCAGAAAAGAATAAGTTCCTCAGATGCTGTTTTTCTGAATCTTGGCTCTCTAGCCAGAGATAAAGCTGGTCTTAACCATTACAAAAATGTCATTATCTGAAGTTAAACAGAATGTTTCTGTTCACATATTTCTGTAAACATTGCATTTTAGTTATGTAGGATTTGCTGATCTCATCAGTATGATGAGATCTTAAGCTTCTGGCAGCAACAGCCCTTTTCCTGATGTCATCAGAATTGAAGAATTTAGGAATTAATAAAGTCCTACAGTCCTTCTCATTCAAACCCCTCCCCTACCTCTCATCTTTTACTCATATCCTGACTGACCATCAGTCTTCCTAGATTAAACAAGCATTAAAGAGACACCAGCAAATCAAGCGGTATTTTCTTATCCCCATGCTGCAAGATTAAGGTAACCCTAAACTTAAGCACTACACCATCACTGTGACCTCTGACTAACTTAATATATGAATTTCACTTCTGGCATAACATGATCCTTGAATCTGGATAGAAATCTCTTTATACTTCTTGAGACAGAAAGGTCTACAGGGCTTCATAACGAGCTCTCAAACAGGTTCATTAGCTGATTTGGACTGGGAAATTTACACAAGAATAAGAATACTAATCAGAGAAAAGATACGGCCAGGATTAGGGTAATGCTATGGACAGAAGTAGCTGTGGATTTCAGCATATTGTTAAATTCTGCAAGATGCAGTGAGTTAACAGGACTGTGCAGTGGTAAATGTATCATGTTTATTTGAGGATAAGACTAGAAATGGTCAAGGGTAGATACAGCATTTGAGTGAGGGTGAAAATTTAGATCTTCAGGCATTAAAGAACAGTTATTTTAGGAATTCAGCACTTAGGGCACACTCCTCCAAACCATTTAATGCCAGTCAAGTACACTGACACAGGATTTGCACAACTACAAGAGAAAGCGCTGCTTAGAAACTTTCTTGGTGAGCAGAAAAGCCATGTTTAAGAATTATATTAATCAGCCCGACCCACAAATTCTGTCTACCTACTATTCTGTTGTAGGAATATAGCATGGATCAGATTAGAACTTAGACAAGAACAAAGAAACTTGCCCATGGGGTAGTGGTCAACTGAAGCTCTGGGTTTCTCTTCAACACCTTTTGTGTTCTATTGTAAAAAAAAGCTGTATCAAAGGAAACTTATAACCACTATCTTATCATCCTCACCATAGTCCCCATTGTGTTTTCAACTCCTACCAATTAGCACTGTCTGAAAAAAGCTACTAGATGCAAACTTACAACACCAAAAATAGGGTGTACAATAATTTAGTTCTAGAGATGTGAGCTGCACCATATCAGTTAGCCTTTGGGATCAAATGGTCTCTGTCACGTGGATGACTGCCCATTCACAGAAAACCACTGATGAAACTTCCCTAACTCATAAACAAATTACTGCTCAACTCAAAAAATAGAATGGATACAAGAAGTCTTGAAAATCATCTCTCACCTCTCTGCTGGATGCCTCAAGTTGAAGACACACTTGAATTTCTTCTGACACATACTATCTTTGAGAAAGTTTTTCAATTCCAATGCAAAAGGCAGGGCTGCTTCTTTTCTGCCTAATTACAAATTGGTTCATCTGAGGTCTGCCAATTGGCACTACACATCTAATAGTGCTACTTCACACAATTTCAAAAACTGAGCAGTCATTGCACATATAAAAATTAGAAAAAAGGGCTCTCTCACAAAATCATAGAATATCTTGAGCTGGAAGAGACCTACAAGGATCATCAAAGTCCAGCTCCAGGTCCTGCACACAGCAGCCCAAAGCATCACACCATATACCTCTGAGCATTTTACAAACACCTCTTGTACTTTAGAAGGCTTGGGGATGTGACTGCCTCCAGAGGGAGCCAATCGTCTGCCCAACCACTCTACAGGTGATAAACGTTTTACTAATATCCTGTGATACCCCCTGACACAGCTCCAAACTGTCCTCTCAGGTTCAGGGAAGTTTTGCTATAAAGTATGATATGGTTTATGCAGAAACCTTAATATGATTTGCACGGGACAAGAATTTATTTTATTTGGTTATCAAGAACTATATTATTTAAGTTTTTTCTGAGAGTTTTTCATGCTTTTTCCAAATTTTCTCCTGTACTACTTAAGGGACTTGAAGCACAAGGTTTTTGGTTCATAGACATGCAAACAAAAGCAAAATAAAGAAAATCCATCACTATAATTTACAATACTATAAGGCTAGAAAACCAGAGATTATGAAATACTAGAACGTTTCAGACCATGTAAAAATATTCAGTTAAAAATGAAATAGGTAAGTGCCACAACACCCATGAAAGAGAGACTTGTTCTGTAGCTTCGCTGCTGTGGTGTACCAGGTCTCTTGTGTATGAATTAATAATCATCAGTATAATCAAGTGACCAAAAGCAATTATATACAGCACTGATTTTGCACATATTCCTACTGTGCTTAATTTTTTGTGAATAAGCTGTCTTATTCATGTCAATAGGACAACACATGTGAAGATAATTTTGAGGAAAATTATTTTGAGCATTAGGAGCTTTTTAATACAAAGAAGCAGAGATCAAAACTGCAGTGTTGCTCGCAGCAGACTTTAAAGACTCTTTCATACAGTTTCTCCTTATTTTTCCTTACACTTCATATTGTCAGTACATCCGAGAACTTGAAGACTGCATGTAGAAGACTGTGAATTAAGTAGGCTGGCTTGTGTCTTCATACAGATATGTATAGGAATAAATTGATAATTTGTGAAGACATAGCACAACTTCTGTACATGTCCACTTTACAGCCTAATCTTATACTTTTTTATAACCACATTTTGTATACTAACATTTTATTTATCAAATTGCTATAGTGTTTTCTAGAATTTGTATCAGAATTCCCATGACCCAAAAGCTTACCAGCCTTTCCATAATGAAAAAAACCCATGTAAAATGGGAACTTTTAGGTTAAAAATGTTATTTTTTGAACTCAAACTAGCCATGTCTGTTATTCCATTGGAGATAGTTCCCTACAGCTTGAAACTTGTTATTCTGTGCAGCTAATTAGTCATTATGGCACTCATAGAGGATCTGGATGGTTCCTCAGTTTGCCTAAGAAGATTGTCTCCTGCAAATATCCTCCCACTTGACAGCACTCATGCCCAGAAGTTTACAATGAGGGATTCATGTCAGAAAACAGCCTAAAAACCTCTACATTATTGTCTGAGATGAGAGTGGTACGCACCAGTCAACACGTCTGTAGCTATTTCCTCCTTCTGTCTTTCCTGCTCCTAAGGAATGTTGAAGTGTCTTCTCCTGCCAAAAAGAGCCTAGGAGAGATGTGAGTTTGAATCTCCACAGCCTTGAGATGGAGCATGGTTTGAATGCACTGATGGAGCAGCTGCTCTAAGATGCATATCTAGAAGAAATGCACAGCTGTAGAAATAACTGATTTTCCTTCCTGTAAGGAGAACTTACTCCTTTGGAAGAAAGATTATAGATAGCTGTTTTCAAGTGGACATCTGGCTTTTGGATTTGAAGGGGCCAGAGGTAGCCATACTGAGGAAGAAGAAGGCATTCAGAAACATGCCTGAGAGCAGTTTCCATTTCATATGGCTTGAAGCACTTCTGCACAGATTTCAGCAGATTCCCATCCAAACAGGATGCTGGGTTTGCATCATCTTCTGAGGTACCTGTGTTCTCCCTAGTGTTGTAACAGGAAGCCTTGGAACAGCATGCAGTTTTCAATTACAGAGCTGTTGCCTAAAGAGTGGATTAAGCAGCCTCAGTCTTCCCACACCCCAGTCCCTGCAGATCCAGATCATCAGGTTTACTGGATACCAATTTCTTTCAGACATTCAGCACTGTGCTTCCATATTTAAACATCCATTATATTTAGCATGGAAACAGGCAGACTGCCATGTGTTTGATGAAGCCTGATAATTTCTATAATTTTAAATTTAAAAAATTGAACTTACAGAAGAATAATTTGCTATTCATTTTCATACTGAAAACAGCCATCACTGCCTTTTCATGAGAAATGAAACCTCTATTTCTTTTAATATTAGTCTCCAAAGACTTAAAAATCATTCTCATACTTAGTTTTCATCTTTGCTTCTTGGCAAATTAAAAATGAAATCTATTTAGATCTTCCTTGGTAGCAGATTTATGCAGTAGAATTACTGAGGCAGTGTACTCAGATTTTCCCCCTTCTTATATGCAGAATACTCTATATGAAAGTAATTAAGACCTGAATGTAAAGCCTATGAAATTCATTAAAATACACATGAAACACAATAGAGATCAATGTATGCATCGCAGTAAGGATGGTTACTAAGGTGTAACAAAACAGCACTCTTCTGTAAAGTGAAAGGCAGCAATCTCATGATACAAATAGAGAGAGAAATTTTGTCACATGGTCTATTCTACTAAGATGGATCATTTTGTATACAGTATCAAAATTAAATTACACTGGCTATTCTTTTCAATGGGTCATTAGCATTTCAAATTTTCAAAGCCTTCACTTTTTCGGTTTCAGTGTTGCTGCTGAAGACTAACGTGGCTGCTTATTTCAGCCTTACTTTAATTTTTTCCTGATAGATTTTCAATGCAGCTGTTTTCTCCGCAAGTGAAAGCAAATTACTCCACATATTTCTCATCCTTTTTCCTGCCACAACATCGATCATACTGAAGGCAATACATTTTCTTAATATTAATTTTGTGAAACCCATTCAGCAAAAAATGTCACCAATTCATCCATTTGTGGGGATCTAAAGGGTCTAAACCTGTAGGCAACTTTCTGGTCAGTGCTAACTAGGTTCTGCATACAAGAAGAGTGTGCACAGTGTCTTAAATAATTTTCAATATTTAAGGTTAATTCTATCCCCTAAAAAATAAATTGGTACTTCTCAGGATGGCATCATTTTGAATCCAACTTTCATATTGTAATTTCATATTCTAGAGCTAACTAAATAAAAAAAATCAAAAAAGCATTTTCCTGTAGAATTTGTGGGGTGTTTTGTTGTTGTTGTAAACCGTAGGTTTAGAGAAAAAAACAATAGTTTGTACTGATTTTTTATAGTATTGTTGTAAACATGTTTAACTTCCTACAAGTTCACAGCCTTAGCTCACTGAAAACCTACTGAGCCAAAGTCCCCAAGCTGTGGAAATGGTGCTACTGACATCCTTCCCCTTTCTATTGTCATCCCCAGAGATGAAATGTCACTGCACAACCAGTCCCACCAAGACAACTTGGCAACAAGATCACTTAAAATCATTGGACAAAAAAGTATCCACCTTTCAAATGCAGGACCCCATCCATAAGTGCTCCATTTGGTATTTTCCTAAAGTTACTGCAGTGATTTTTGTATGCTCAGGATGGCTTTTCATTATTATGGTTTATTTTCATTTCTTTACATTTGAGAAATGACAGATTATCAATGAGGAAAAAAAATGTTTAGGTAAGAAAAATATTTTTTCTATTCTAAAGGAATTAATATGTCTGCAACATGCAGGTCCATATTATCAAGTCACTGGCTGAAATCTAGTATTTATATGAAAAAAACCAAAATCAAAATCAACATCCTGTGCATTAAACTGGGGCTGTGGAGGGAAAGTGGACAATCTGTAGTAGAAATTTTGTTCTCCTCTTACTTCCCTTGTGAAGGTATGGAAGAAATAACAAAGAATATATTTAAATTCCTTCTCGTTTTTGGATATCCAGCTAGAGCCCTTCACAGGCAATATGGAAAAACAATTTACTTTCTCAGCCCCACTGCCTCACACAGAGATTTTTTGGCTCACACAGATATCTGACATGAATATGTCAAGCTAATTGAGCAACATTTTGGCAAAATTTCTAACCACTTGTTAACTGTCTCATAAAAGGGAATTAGACAATGTCAGTTAAAGCAGAACTCCCATCTCTGCCATAAACACAGCAGAGTGCAAGGAAGTTTTCATAACCATGGACATCCCAAGGAAGGAACATGGAAGGAATTTATATTAATAGTAAAATTTTTGGTCCTCACTACTACTTTTGATTCTAAAAATTTCCTGCCCTCAGCTTTTTTTCAAAAAAATTAGGCAACCTTGCTGCTGCTCCTATTTCTGTTTGTGAAAGAGTTCTTATTAAATGTGCTGGGGTTAAACTCTTGTAAAAGACTGCATCCTTTCTTATTCAAATCAACAAATAGATGCTAAGACTGAAGAAATAGTGATCAGAAAAATCAGGTGGTTTATTTTCTGAATCTCTTAATGGAATAATTACACTTCTAACTGCAATTTCAATTGCGCGTTCTAATTGCAATTTCTAAGCGTAGAATCATGATGGGGAAGTGTGAAATAAACCCCACTGATTGTGTCAATAAACCAAGTAGACTGCATTGCACTGTCGTCTAAAAACAATGTTATTTGCATGAGTGGTAGCAGTTTGCTACAGACATCACAGTGCTACCAGAGAGCCTTGTGGATGGTCAGACTGGGAAGTTTCCTTTAACATATGCCTTTCAAATAAAAGCTTTCAAGTTGTATCATTCAAAATACATAGTGGAGGTGAATGAATGGGGAAAAAATCACAGAAAGATGTCAGTTTACATATTTGAATAACAAATATCTTCTTTTAATCTAAATAATTTTAAAAGGTAAAAACATATATACCAATTGTTTGAATAATATATTAATTAGGGGCAGGGAATTCCATTAATCTATGCAGAGAAAACTATTATTAGTGCTAATGGAACAAGAAAAATTGCAAACATGAAAAGAAAATTATATTTCTCTAGTGTCAGATGAAGTGATAAATGTAAAAGCATTTACAGCACTAAAATATACACTTGCTCTTGTGGCAATGCTGGCAATGGGTTTACAGAGAAAAGGTTTTTAGGATGCTGTTTTGTTGGGGTTTTCTCAGGTAATCTGGGCAAGGGAACCAGATATAGATATTCAAAAATTACCTGGTGAAAGCACATAACAGATCATCTATCTTCATCAGTCACCCAGAAGTCCTCAGACATGTAGGAAGAAAAAGTGACCAACCACTACATTTGAGCACGCTGAATCCAAAGATGCTTCTGAAGAATTAACATCAAATGTATTTCTCTATATGGAGACATGCTATATTTTCCACTCTCTCTAGAAGTCCTGTAGGCCTCTGAACTGAAAGCCCATCACAATCACTGATCAAGAATTACAACTATGCAGAGAAAAGAAGATGGAGGAGTTTTACTAGACTAGAGATCCACTAGACCGTATACTCAACTTAATAAAAATTCACCAAATGTACGTTTTCTCTCTTGTTCCATTATTTAATTAAGTATTTGTCAAAACAGATTAAACAGTTAATATAACCTTCAGACACTGCAATCTCCAAAGAAAAGGAGTCTCTCTCTCTCTCTCCAGGCAGTGATTAACCAAGCAAAGGCTGTCTCTTTCTCCTGTACCTAGTCCTCTATGCAATGCCCCCAACAGCTGTTGGGATATGAGCCAATTTGACTGACATCTGTTTGTCAGAATACAACATTTGATGGTTCCCTCGTGCCTTTGTCTAAAGAGCTTTTACTGATAACATGTTATACACACACTCAACACTGCCAGAGAGACATAACTGAGCCCATCACGAAACCGCTAAGCAGTGATAAGTTTTTCAAAGGTGACTTACAAGAAAAACACATTGTGCACGGCCAGTTTCATAGAAAGCACACAATCCTGCATAAACATTCAGGAAACTGATAACAGAAACATACCAGAAATGTTAACACAAAAAGGCAAAGGTCAGGTATCCTTGGATGACATAATACTCTGAATGTTATCAATAATGAAGCCTTTTTTCAGCCAACACTTTTCATATTCTTGTGGGATAATATATACCTTTGTGATACATTTCTCCAACAGAAACAACAGACCAATTTTTTTAGTATGAAACAGAAAACCAGGGAAATCAGTTCAAATGTATAAACCCAAACACAAAAAAAAAACCCAAACAACTTCAATACCTTATAAAGAGAACTTAATAACAAATGCATTTTACACATCTCCCATGAGACAATAAATTACTAGTATAAGTGTCAAGAACTGCTTCTTACCTATCTCATGGGCAATTTTTTCATTGGAAAATGTATGCTGAGAAAAAAAAAGTTGAAGATTAAAAGGTGAGGTGATGCTTCTTCAAGTTCTTCGTAGTTTTATGTTTTGGATCTTGTGTTTTGGAAACTGGGAGTAAATAATTTTGTCTTCCTCTTACTAATACATGGAAGGCAGATTTATCCTTTATCTGTTTTGAAGTCTCCAAATTCCTTCAAAATTATTTTTTCACTCTTCTTTTTCTTCCCCAAAGTAGTAATTAAAATAATTACTTATAGTAATTAAAGTATTCCTACAGCTGAAAAGTAATAAAAACAAAATCAAAAAAGATCAAAAACTCCAATTTGCAGAGTGGGCTCTGTAGATAAAGTCTTTATTTACATTTATTTAGTGCTTTATTTCTTTTCCTTAGACTATAATCTGAGTTGTTTTGACTTGACATTTTTACTTAAAATCAATGTTACATTCAAGTCATCAGCTACTGGGAAATTCCAGTCAAAGAAAAAACTCATGAGGACCATGTAATTTTTTGAACCAAAGTCTGTTTCATGTTACATGTTACACTGGGGACTCAATAAATAGAAAGTGCCATCAGTGTCATCTAGAATCTGAGCACTGTATCCTGAAAGGCAAGTTTCCTTTAAAATATTACTAGAGAAGTTTTCTACTGGGACAGTTTCCTTCTTTCACTTGTACTGAAAATAAAAAAATACTAAGGCCAACATAAAGTGGCACCAAATATTTAGAAAACTCCCAAATTCCTTTCCTGTTCTTGATATGAACTGCTGTCTGTCAGACATGAATGTTTTCAAGGAGACTCAGGAAATAAAACACAATTCTGTTCAGTAGTGGGATATAGATAATAGTAAAATATAATAATATAAAAGCTCACTGTAAAGATGGTATCTTCTTTCTACTTATTAAAGTTTTAACAAAAAAAAATTAGTGTCTTAACAGTCACATGATGACTTTTCCTGAGACTGCCTGAAAGTGTAGTTACAATGAAAAAGTATTTGGAATCCTATTCTCATAAGATCATCAGATAGTTCAAGCTGGAAGGGACCTCTGAAGGTCTCAGGTCTAACTTCGTCTTCAGAACAGGATCAGCTACAAGGTCAGAGCAGGTAGTTCAGCAAATCTCTCTGCAAACTGCCACTTCCTCCTGCGTCTCACTCCAGCAGATCATCAAAGTGTTAAGGTAACTTCATTTCGAGAATTTTCCACTTGGGAAAAAGGACAAGAAACTCCCATGGCATTCCAGCTATGGGGAAATCATAGGATTTTGGACACAACAAGGGGTTCTGATTCCCTGGAATTCAGGGATCCACTCCACTGTACATAGGAACAATCAATACAAGAGTAAGGACAAGTACACGGCTCACCAAGGCCAGCCTCATTTGCCCACAAGGCAGCAGAGAATCTTGAAGCCAGAAAGCCTTCCTTCATTCAAGGGTCTTCATTCTTTCTCTCTGTCCTCTTATATGGAGGTCCTTCCCTGGCTCCTTAATTTTTCATGTGTGCTCCAATGACAAGGGGTGGACACATACCCCTTTTCTGTTTTTCATTCCCTGTAGGCTACCTGCAGGCAAAAACATGCTTCCTATAGAGAACTTTTCCAGGGTGCCTAATTCTTCCTCTATTGTGCAACTAATTCTGGTGTCCCACTTCAGTTTCTGTCATGGTAATCAAAACATTGCCATCAGTCTTAAGCCTTCTGGAGCTTTGTAGTCAGACTCTCAAGTTAGGACACCAATCCTGATGAAAAAATTTCTGCCTCTGGCATATCCATGAAAAGTACGTTATCATCATTTGGCCCATTAAATCAGTTTATTATTTTACAGGAGCCATTTAGTCCTAACAGTAATACCTCATCACTGATACTATTATCTGCTTCAGGAACACAGTATGACTTGTTTTTTAGACTTGATTGCTCAATGTGGCTTGAAGGAAAATCTCTTCATATTTTTAATTTTATTGAACTGTTCTTTATCTTTCAGAAGACGTCTGAAAATTAAATATGCTATGTCTGCTCACAGCTGCTTGTGCTGTTATCTTGCACTTATATTATCTACTTGGTTATTTTTTTCTTTCAGATCGAAGTTTTAATTTTTATAGACTGGGATCTGAACATTAGTAGCTTAACAAATCAACAAGAAAGGAAGTCATGAAAGAAAGCTAAGGACAGCTCAGAGAATGAAAGGAAAGACAAGAATAACTTTCCTTACAGATGGCCTTTAAAGTGAATGAGCAGTTGAGATTGTGCCTGCTCAGAGGTGCCATAACACAAAAATATAGTGAGTGAAAACAAGCAGGAAGGGTCATACTGTGCCCTCAAATACATACAGAGGACCCCCACTGACTCCAATCATAGCCAGATGCCAAAATCATATGGCAGAACTTAACCCCGAGCAACCTTTTCAAACAGCAGACCAAGCTGTGGTTTCAGATACACACACACCATTCCCAAGAGTGAGAGGCTGCAAATGCTTTGTGTTCTTCGCTTGCTTTCCAGCCATGCTTTTCTTCATCAGGGAGCCCTTGCTGGCTCTCTTACAGGCTGCATTCACAGGCTGTTCATCACTGTTGAGCCCTGTATCATACACACCACCACTCCCACAGAAATCACATACAAAATATCTTTTTATTATATAAAAAACAAAATACTCCCCTACTTCTGAAATACCTGTCATGCCTTTCACAGCTGTGTCCAAAGTAAGCAGACACAACATTAAAAAAGCCACCTACCCAGGTGTCACATAGCACATGAAAGTGATTGAAGGTGGTGAAATTCTTCTTGCAATTAATTGTGACTGGTTTGGGCTGTGAGATTTGGACTTGAACAGAGATTCCTATATATACACACACTCAGTTTCTCAGAAGAGATTATTTTTTTAAGTGACAGTGTTTTCTGGTAAAAGTGTTTCCTATTTTTAGCAAGCCTAAAAACCAAAAATCTTTCCAATCAGGACACTTGTTTTGCAAACATATTACTCTAAAATACTTGAACAGCCTCCCTGAAACTTTCAAGGTGATTAAACCTGACAGTCTATCCTATGCCAAAACAACACAGAAAAAAGGTACAGACTGTTAAGTGAATAAAAGGGTTGGCTATGCAGGGTGCATCCTAAAGTATCCAGCCCCTTCATCCTGGTACACAGACCTTGTATTTCTAAAACCACATTTATGTAGTTATTGATATTCATTAAAAATACTGTGTACCATCATAGAAATATGGCTGCAATATGGGTGAGAATTTTAAGCTCAGACCATGTGTGTTTGGCGAGGGGTTGTGGATGGGCTCTTGCTGCTACATGCCAAGCAGGATTACAGGTGTCCCATGAAAGACAGGGACAGGCCACCTCTGGTCACACCAGGCATATGCCTGGGTTAGATAGTCTCAGTGGCTGTGGGACAGTTAAACAACGTCTGCAGTGACAGATGTGAGAGTCAAGCCAGACCCATGACAGGTAAAGTTTTAATAGGTTTTGGATTTTTATAAACAGAATAATTTCAAAATAACCAGCAGCAGGTGTAGGTGTGAGCCAATTAGTCTTCTCCAGGTGCATTGACCACCTTACTGATGAGTTTCTCAAAAGAGTTAATAAATGTATTCATTTTCCCCCAAATGATTGCACTCACACCAAATTATGCATGTTTTTTACAGCATTTGATGTGCAGCTTTCCCATCTGTCTTAGTTGCTACTGACAGTGCACATGTTTCTATTTGTGCCTCATCTCCTACCAAAACTAAGTTTGGGAGCTGGAAATGACTAAGTATGCAGATGGTGTGCAATGCATGGCACCAGCCAACAGATGTGCGAGCTAAGAACTCAGGATCATATCATAATTCATTATCTGAAGATAGACTGAGACTGCACAGCTTTATTGCTTATATGGCAATATTTAAAGTACTTAGCACCTCCCTGTATTTTCTTCATTTAATAGCAAGCAAAAATAATTATTGTATTGTAAAACTTTCTATGCCCTGAACAGAAATTATCCACTTAAAAATATAATAAAATATTTCATTTCCAAATTCACAATTTCTTCACAGGAATAAATTCAGATGAGCCCCATAATCTTGTAAGTTTAGCTGATGAATTTTTGTATTTTTAACATAGAACCACACCCAAATAAACCAAGAAATCCAGTAGAAAGGTTCTGCCCTTCAAAGGTATGAAAAAGGTTCCCGCTATATCATGCTTTCTATATCTTTTACTGTTTGATGAGGTCCCTTTAAGCAGGAAGTAACAAGTGAAAACTGAGAATTTACCTTGGTCACAGAAGATAAATTGATCAAACAAGGTAATTTATCAGTAATTCCTGCTGAATTGTGTACAGACTTACACACTGTTTAAGATGTTGTATGAATGACAAAAAAAAGTTATGTTTCCCAAATCTCATATTATATGACTGTATTTTAATTTTGCTCTCATCTTGCTCAGAACTGAAATTACTTACTATGAATCTTCTATAGAACTTTTTGAAACAAACTAATACCATGTATTTTTAATCCTCTAACTGGCATTTCATTAATTAGAATTATAAAACTTCATCTTATTTTAGCAATTGTATATTCAAGTAATATTTGTTCCCATTAATCAAGCTATCTTGATAGACTTCTCTAGTGCTGATATAGCAGGGATTCTCCTCCCCCCTCCCCCCCCCACAAAAATATAATCAAATCAGCAGTGCTTTGCAAAGTTTTCTTTTATCCCTCTCATCAACTCTTTTTTTAAACAAATGGATTCTGTCATTGTGATTTACACACATAGCAGCTCACAGTAATACTATATTTTCTGTGTAACTACCTAACAGTTTTGTTATGCCATGCTAATGTTATGGGCAGTTTGAATCAAGACATCCTGAATTCAAAGTCTGGGAGTTTGTAGAGCCCACAGTCTGGTCTCTTGATAGTGAATTTTTTTCTTCTTCTTCCTTTTTGGAGGGGAGGGGCGGTTGGTGTGGAGGGGAATTGTTGTTTGTTTTTGGGTTTTTTTATTTTTTTTTTATTTTATATACTTGTGTTTTGGGGTGAGAAGAAGCCAAAACCAAAAAGCAGGAACTGATTTTTCTATAGTTTCCCAGAAAAAAATCTAGTACTATACAAGGGATGCTCAAAACCCTACTTTATCCAGCGTGATGTGACTGAGTTCTGTTTCTTCTTGGGAGCTCAGAAACCCAGCCCAGGGCTGGCTCAGGTGTCACCATTACTTCTGCTAGATTACCACTTACACGTTTCACCTCCCCAAAGCACTGAGATGACACAGCTGCAGGACAAGGAAATTGTAACTGATAAGCTTTGATACGAGGGCCATGGTTCAGGCTGCAGAACAGGTCTCCTGCCTTTGCCTCCTGGGTGTCTGCAGGATGCCTGACATGCCATGGTCCTCTTCTCCAGCCCAGCTCACAGCTCAGTGTCTGGGCTGCTCCCACAGAATCCTAGCTGCTGTTATTATACAAAAAATAAGGAACTGATGTTGCCAGCCACAACATGATTGGAGGATTACCTGAACAATGAAGACAACTTTTTGGACATTCCACCTTGAGCCAAACACTGATCTTGGCATGTTCTTTTACCACCAGAGCCTGAGGCAAACAGAAGGAAAGTCCAAAAGGCACATCGAGGATTCCCAGCTGTAGCCCTTACATAAACACCCATAAGACCCCAGCACCCTGCAGCTTGCAGTCTAGCACCTTAAGGTGCCAAATTCAAAACCAACTGATATTGTGATAGTCAAACGTTATTGTTTCTGACTGTAAGAGCC
This sequence comes from Cinclus cinclus, assembly GCF_963662255.1. Lineage (NCBI taxonomy): Eukaryota > Metazoa > Chordata > Aves > Passeriformes > Cinclidae > Cinclus > Cinclus cinclus. The sequence continues at coordinate 18,584,642 of NC_085046.1, read as the reverse complement.
TGTGAAACAGATACTTATTTTCAGGTAAAAAGAAACAAAACATGCAAATAAATTTATTTTTTTAAATTTATTCCGGCTCCTCTCTTCTCTCCTGATAGAGTTTTTGCTTCCTTGCCTAACAAGTGAGGCTTACTTATCCAGAGCATTTCTGCAGTTCTGGTGCTTTGAACTCAGCTTAATTTGTTCAGATTAAATTAAAGACTTAAAATTTCACTACAAAGAGCATGGGAAGGTTTTTAACTCCTGTAATTTTTAAGCACATAAAATTCAAAGGATCATTATATGGTCTTTCAACTCTAGTTTTAAAAATAATCACTAAATTAGGTGGTTTATCTTTTCGAAGGCTTCCAAATAACACATTTTAATAAATCAGTATACACAGTGGGATGCAAGGTTTTAATGTAACTTACAATACAAATAGAAAAGAACAACTCAATAGATCTGGAGTACAAAATATATTAGATAGAATGAACTAACTGGCACAAAATCAAGGACAATTATTGTACTTAGGGATAATGATAAAAGAAGATCATTGGCATTAAAGACTGTTCTTTAATTAAAATACAATTTATAACATTGGAATTCATAATCCATAGAAAAATTTAATACTTATGCAACTTCAAAATATTTTGAAAATATTCTGGGAAATTAGAGCCCCAGAAAATAAAAAGTTTTCAAGTTATAAAATGATTTCTGAAGTTTCAAACGTAATTTTCATGTAAACATTTTTCTTATTTTTAGAACAATAAATAACTTTGGTTTACCTGATGATATAAGTTTCATATCCTGTCTCCCTTGGTTTTATGCTCCCACTCAGATCCAGGAGTGAATTTGTCCAAACCATTTCCACCTGCTCCCTTCTCCATAGACTTTTCAAGCCACATCACTAATTGATATGAATACAGGTATTTTATTCCTGGTGGTTGCTGCTGGCTGGCACTAAGCTTTAGCTGCTTTTCAAAAGAGGAAAGATACTTGGATCTGGAACTAAGGCTGAATTTACCCTTTTGAATGTGGTCATTTTGAAAGAATGTAATTTTTTTTCAGTGTTCAGTGACTTCTAAAATAGGTCTAAAGTCATAATGTAAACATATGCATTTAGAATCTGAATGGAAAATGGCAATTTTCCCCACAGAAATATGGACCAATTTTTTTGGTTTTTTTGGATTATACTGTGATTGAAAAAAAAATCAAGCATTTTTACTTTTTGGGGTGTATTGTCATCTAGTTCTTTTTAAAAATCTGGCTTTCAGTTACTACTGGAAGAGAATCCAGTAGAAAGAATCCGGATTAATTTCTATATATTTACTTCTCAATTTTCAGATAAGAAAAATATCTGTATCTCCAATTTAAGAGGAAGTTATTTTGTGAAATGTATTATTTTAAGAAATGGACATTACTTTCTCATTTCTGTATTTTCTGAGGATATGAGAAGCTGAAAACAGACAATGTTCTCCCACTCCAGCAACAAGCATTTGCATAAATACATTATTGTATTTATTGTACCCAGATTTTTCTGGATTCACTAATTTTTAAAGTATTTAGAAAAGGGGAGTTTTTAATGAACACAGGATCATGCTCCCTTTCTTCACTGAGAGAGCTTTATGCATAGGAGGGAAAACACTCTGATCAGAACAGATATTTCTAACACAGATGTTAAGGAGCTGTTACCCAGTTTTTATTCAGAGAATGGAGTCTGAAGGGGACAGTATTTTTCTGTTTGACACTACATATTTTGCAATTCAGATCCACATTGCTGTTTTGTTTTTAGACTCTGGAGTGATATAGGCATTATGAGTAACTTTCCTGCTGAAAGGCCAGGGAGAACATACTAATTAAAAAAAAAAAAACAAAACTGTAATCTCTAGTAATTTCTTACACATGCACAGAGCTTGTTTCATTTTACTTATTATCAGGGATAGATTCAATCCCTTTATAAAGAGGTTATACACACAAAAGGGAAAACCTAAAACCACATAATGCCTGGAAAATATTTTTATTGTCAGTGAATATAAAATTTCTTGCAATTATATTTCTAGAAAACTTTTTTTAATAACTGTGCAAGTAGAAGTAATTTCAATCCTTAACTCTTGGATACAATACATAATCCGGGCAGTCTGAGCAATTTGTCACACTGTACTGCTAACAATATCTCCAGCTGAGCAACTGTTTGGAAATGGGGCTGCATTCAACCATTTCTCAGTCCCCATGGTTTAGTAAGAGTGAAGGTATAATGAGTTTAATAAGACTCTGTGCATTAGAAAATCAATAATTCCATGGCAAACTAAAATATAAGGCATTGATTACTTTGGAGATGCAAAAGAAAGGGACAGTTTTCTGTGAAAGCTGGAAAAAATTGTCTCAAAAGCCCATCGACCTATGTGAGAGAATATTCATGTACTTGACTGAGAAAGTCTACTGTAGGGTTAGAAAAAGTACAGTTAAATTCATGTTTGCAGATTGTGCAATTGTATTTTCTGGCATTTACTGGAATAAGAAGCAAAATTACTGGAATACAGGAAATTAGTTGAAGGGAATAAAAGCACTGTTGACCTCAGACTCTGTTTAGAATCAGATGTCATGATCTTAGAAATGTCTGGAAAGAAATCTACACTGGTTTTAAAATTCTTGAGGGTTGCTGGGGTATTTTGTCTCCATAATCCTGAGCACACTAAAGAAGTTAAGCAAGGCAACATTTCAGCCTCATTTCTTTTCTGTTCTGTCACTTTTTGCTGTCTTGGTAAAAATCAGAAGCTATGGTGTGCAGAGAATAAAAAGGGAAAAAAGAGTTTGTTCAGATATGGTCTCAGGAGAAATCACAATATCAGACTCACTTGGTGAGGATTTGCAGGGGGATTTGCCATGCTCTTCTAATCTGTATTTATTTAATTATGACAAAAAATAAATATCATTTATGCCCTCTGCCTTGAGAGATAGGAGTAGCCCCAGCCTGGAAAGACAAGATTCAATTTTCTGTGTCTATGTTTCTCCACCTGGTAAATTGGCTGGTTTGCTCCAGATATTAGTTGGAGTATAAATCAATAAGCAAGCAGCGTAGACAATCAGACATGTGGAAGAAAGTGCAAACTGGAGCCCTAATTTAACATGACAGTACAGACTGAAATATAATCTGTTCTGGAGTGGAGCTTCTTAACACCAAGCTTAGTCCTGTGACTAACACAGTGGATTCCGACAATGAATCTACCCACAAAATGGCACTATGGATTTTTTTTTATCAGTGAAGCTTTAAACCTACTGGCACAGACTGTTAATCTAGAATTTCTCTATGATCCTATTAAATTTTCTGGTTTTGTTGCAAATAAAGTGCTGTCACCCTTTCCTCATATTAGAATGGAAATAGCCAGATGAAACAATCCCCCACTTCAGTTTTTTACTTTATGGCATTGACCTGAACTCCCAGGTATAAAAATGGAACATAAAATACCATGATAACCAAAAAAATTTATTGAAGAAATTTTCTTGTCCTTAGAGCAAGGATCAGAATTAGCTCTTAGAAAGTCATGAAATGTAGAAATACACAGAAATTTTTGAGTTACTTATGTTTCTTAGGTGAGACAACATCTGGTATTGGCAGTAAATTATTACTTCTAGGGGAAGAATGGATCATTACTGTGGGGCATTGGCTGGTGAGGAAGGCTGAGATGAGGCTGTGAGATCTTAAGCACAGTTAGGAGTGTAGAGCTCTTCACTTGCCTGCTATAAATTATCAGCTTCAGGCTCCTGACAGCATGCAGTAACCCACAGCAGATTTCCAGAACAAACAGCTTACATAGAACTCTAACAAGAACTTGCAAACTTTGAGGGGGAAATCTCAGATCCAGGGCTTCAGTGTAAATATTATTTTTTTGGAGTACCTCACTGCTCAAGACTTGCTTCCCTAATTCAAGGTAATTCTGGACATTTCTGTGTTGAAGCACACAGTCTTCCCCCGTCTTCACCACCTGTCGTAATCCTGCTACAGAAAATACGAACTGCAACATCCGCCCACAAAATATCCTTCCATGAAATCACTCTTAGTCAAGATGTGTACTCAGGCTTTGAAAATAAATCTACTCTACTGTTTTCTTAGGTGTTTCACTAAAACACAATCCAGTAAATCAAACCTAATTCATATCTGACATTTGAGAAACAACTTTGATAAAGTTTTCTGTATGGCAGACTATTGACTTACTTTTTTTCCCCTAAAGTCCTTTGAAAGTGTCTGCAAAAGCATTCTGATAACCTGCCAGATACTGTTAGCTCATAAACAATAGCTGGAGTGTGCTTTACTTAATTTCCCCTTAGGGGTGTTTGAAACTCTTCAGGAACAGGATGAGGATCTTTATCTGAAATAATCTGTTCAGGTAACTCGTAAGCAACAGACGGTTGTATCTCAGCTCACCTCAGCAGCTGAAGCACTTAACAAGTGGACTGTGCTTGGCCACCCCAAACTCAATTAGGCAATCTCAGGTGAGAAGAAACAGTTTCTAATCTATTCAGTGGTTCCTAAATAATTCATTCAGGTGTGATGTTCAAGTATGGTCAAGATATCTCTGTAAATAGAGGCAATTCACTATGGTCAATATACTGCTTAAAACAAAAATTAAAGGATACTATTGTTTGTTTTCAAAGTACAAATTATTCTAGCTCAACCAAAATCTAAACATATTACAATTTATATAATTACAGTGAAGAATCTCTTTTGCCACTTAATATGATGATGAGAACAAAGTATAATGTGCTGTTTTAAGGCAGTGTCTAAATCTAAGGTAAAATCTGTACACCTGTCATATCTGTCTCAGGTGGAGAAAGGCCCTGTTCAAGTGCAATAAATAGTCTAATCTCCATGTTTGAAGCAGTGTTTTTTTCCTCAGCATTACTGTATTCAACAGACCATTCTGTTATCATATTCAGACTGACGCTTATTAAGGAGCAACAACACAAAGTCCTTAAATAAACATTTAACTTTCACAAATTGTAAATAATTATCTCTTCTATACTGACATATAGTCTTTCTTCCTGTATAATGAAAGGAAAAGAAAATTTTTCCAAAATGTGAAAAGTGGGATTTTATTTCAAATCAAATAGTCCAGTTTGTTCCTTGGTTGAGCAGCTGTCTGCTCTCAGGCACTCAAAATGATTAAGCAAAATGTTTTCTCACTTTTTCAACAGAAACAAACTCAACAAGGAAAGAGCTCTTGGGATTTATTAAAAATGGCTGGTGTGTCTCACTTTTCTCTCAGTTCTCTTATTAAATAAAATCAACCTTTTACCTATAAGGTTTTTGCTAAATCCTCATAGTGAAATCCACCCAGTACCTGAAGAAAATTTAAATCTCTTCATGGCATAAATGTGAGTTTTTCAACTAAAATTCTGGGAAAGATATTCGCTTGCTACTGTCTCTGAAAACTTATGTAATAAAATACTACTGCACATCCTGAACTTGTGGTTCATATTCTTACCATTCTTATTGAATTGAAAATCCTCCATGCTTTTTACGTCTTTTCCACTATTGCTATTTTTGTTCTTTTTTAATAAGAAGAAACCTTTCACTACTTCTTCATTTTCCCAGGCCATTTGTTTTTGCATGCCCTTGTCACCAAGTGTCTGAACATTTTCTAACTTACAAAAGACAGGCTCACACTTTTTCATGTTACTTGTACTTTAGTTGCTACAAAACCCCCACCAACTCTCTAGGCTAAGTTTTACTCACTGATTTTGTTGTTACGGAAGGAGTAAGGACAGCACAACAGGACCGTAGGCTTCAGAATTACCCTTTCCCTTCTCTGGTTACCCTGTGATTCCTGGTTTGTCTGGAAAACAAGCTGTTTCCCACCTCTCCTCTGCCAGGGTAGCACAGGCTTGGGAGCTCTACACCCTCATCCAGGAATCAGCACTCCCAGGGAGTGAGGAAAATTGCACTCCTACATGCTCCAGAAGCTTGGTGGTGGTGGAATGTTCAGTCTTTCGGTTTTCTGTTGATGTGAAACAGATGGAATTTAATTCTCGAGCTATTTTTAGGGTTTTAGGCACACTGGACATAGGTTTTGCCTAAGTCAACACATCCGTCCAATACATTAGTACTGCTCACCAAAACAAAATGATTTTATACTGTATAATCAATAAAACATGTTAGATGTACTCCTTTAAGTAACATAAATTGGATAGATGGGGAAATCCAGACCAGCCTGCAGTGCATCCTTGTGCACACACAGCCTAATGCACTTTAGAAGGCCTGTCCTAGCTGAAACACCAGGATCTCAGTTCTGTGGCACCAAGTCTTACAATTGATCTGGTGCTCCTCAGTGCCAATAATCCCCTCTTTTCTGGATTATTTCTTCATTCCCTCATGGGAAACTATTTCTACTCACATCATAGTCTTCTCCAGCTGTGAACATAGGCAATTTGACACTCTTGGATAACAAAAAAAAAAAAAAAAAGAAAGAAACAGAAACCTGTACAGTAATTGCTCCTTAGCAGTGGGACTACCACAACAGTTTATAAAACATATGGGTTGTGGCTGAACTGTGACATATTGGCATTCTTGTCCTCACCCACAGTCCTGCCATATCAAAGATTTTTCTGCTTGTCCATTTACACTTAGCAGGTAGCCAATACCTTCCCTAGTTAGAGAAACTTTTTTTTTAAGTTCCTGTGATTGTTTGAGGGGTTGTTTTAAACAGAAATGGTGCTCCACAGAAGACTGAGCCTTCAAAAAAGCAGGTCTCCACACCCATGACTTGATCAGAGGAAACAAAGCTGATAGGAACTCTGGCAGTAACAGGCAGGCATGCTCAGCTGAGCATAAATGCACCAAAAAAGGTCTTATCACCAGGTATGTCACTCCAAACTGAAAATGAAGTAAGATATGAATCATTCTGTATTTTGTAATTCAGGTGATGCTAAAGACAAGCTTGTTACCTGGTGACTAAGAGCAATCATGCCTATCACACACATCTCAATACTAGCTGCTAGTTACTGCCAACCAAACTTTTCCTGCACTCACTCTTAGAGCCAGAGAGTAAAGCTACTTGTAGCATGACTGCAAACTTGGTATTACCACAGGTTTCTAATAAAGTGGGTTTATAATGTGCCTTCTGCTTAGAACTTTCCTACTATTTAGCATTCACAATTACCTCTGCCCAATGGTAGTACAACTTTTGTTTTTCTGGCCTAATACATAAAAGTGCTTTATTTCTGTGTATGTTATGGACAATAAACCACAACACACTCTTTGGTAGCAGAAACACAATTTTTTGACACCACAAAGCACTCTTCCTCAGTAGTCTCAATACTTTTCTCCTACCATTGTAAAGACCTGTATTTGAGATATATGTAGGGAGAAATTATTCAAGAAGAGGTGACAGGATTCTGGCTGAGGGGCATGTACACCGCCTGGGGCTCACTAACTGCATCACACACACACAATTCCCACACATGCTGCAAGCTGTGATACAACAAGGGCTGCCAAGACATGGCATTGTTGTGAGCAAACACAACTTTCAAATGTGCTCCTAAAGGCGGGACTTTATACTTATACCTTTCCTGTTCTTCACAATAAGGTTCCAGGTGTTTTTTTATAACTGACAGTTAATCACTGGTTTTGCCACTTCTCCAAGTCAAAACTGAGCCCATGCCGAAATTTTTGCTGAAGCTGTTTCACTAATCTGAGCACACCTGCAGGCAATCTCCTGTGTCTGTCTTGTTCCAAGATGCTTGTGTGAGGTGGTTACAACTTTCATTTCTGGCTCTTTTATAAAATCTCAAGCAGAAATCTAACAGCCTGGAACACAGTATACATGTCATGACCACAGCAAATCATTCCAGCACCAGAGGAATCTAGGAAATTCTGCTAGAATAAAATCAGAGAGCTTTAATAGCAACATGTATGCATAAACTTGATACTAATATGTTAAGAGTTTTTCAGCATGTCCATTACAAAGTATATGCAAATTTTTGTAGACACTAACAACAATCTTGCTCACCTTTATTTGTCACACATGCAGTGAATGTCACCACACAGCTCAACAGATTGATAGCAGAGCTAAAGCCAACAGAAATTGTCAGTACCATGTGGGTGCTAGTTTTATAACATTTTACCATGTCTGCAGTTTAAGCCACTTTAATTTTTTCCCTCTAAACTTGATATAACTGCTTAAACAAATATTTCCCTGTTTCTGATTTTAAAAATTACACACGACTACTAGGTTTTTCTGGAAGAAATTATCCTTGAATTTTAAATGCAGACATTTCTATATTTTCATCTTAGACCACTAGTGAGATGCAAAGATTTTGTGTAACAGAAATTAACCAGGTAATGACTATTCATAATTATACTGCTGATTTCAAAAGGGAGAATTGTGGCACTCATATGAAGATTAATTTTAATAGTTTTGTTGAAACTCATAAAGGAATGACTGGAGTTTAAAAATTTAATGGCCTAATGAACCATAAGCTGTTAATGAATAGAGGGAAATACAATTTAGCATTCATATGAAGAGTTTCACATTTATATGAGGCAAAATTTGATCAAATCAGAGTATCTTTTTATTAACTAAAGAGAAAAATATTTTGCTTATTATAAATTGTGTTTCATGAGACAAACCATTTTAACTAAACAAAATGTGTATGTTTGTACACATGTGTACACAAGATTAAGTATAGATTATGTTATAACTTAATGCATAATATAATATTTTGCAAATGGAGGCAAGCCAATTAAATATTACATCCCAAATTTACTGCTGGGTCAGCTATATTATAGCTATTTGGTGAACCATATTGATTACTCTATAACTAAGCTGATTTGAAATGAAAATTATATTAAAGCAACATTTAGAGCTTTTCTATGGGATGATACCACAGGATCTGTCATTCATTTCATTTTCCACTCATCTCCAAGTGTGCTAAAAAGGATTTATTTTTTTTTTCCAACTGAGGTTTATATTAAAAATAAACATGATCTCTTTTCTTATTTTTCTCCATATTGTAAATGAAACTACAAAATCAGCCATTGTTTAGAAATTGGGGATTTATCAAAGCTTCAGAGTCAAATCAACTAGATTATCTTCCTGGAGGGAAGGGAGGTATTTGTTGATGTTTCTAAGGTTGCAGGCTTTATTAAATTTTACCACTTAGCAAGGGATCATTTTTTTGTCAAATAGATAATATCAAGAAAATGGGTTGGAACTTGGTAGTTATGACATCTCTTAGGCTATGCCTATGTTAGCAAATTGCACACAGCCAGAATTTTATCTCTGGCACAAGGATCAGCCAAAGCAGAATAGCTTTGGAGATCTGGGTAAAGTTTCCAACCCACAGATGAGTGTCTGCATCCAAACCACCTTTTAGAACCATGACAACCATACATGAGACCACACTAAAAACTTACTAGTACTTACAAATTTTTTCTCAGTAATCTAATCTATAGAATGTAATTTCACAGGAGTACCTCTTTATGGCATTGTTTCATTTTCCTAAATGTGTTTTTAATAAAATCATGGAAGACAGGATGTCTCATCCTGGCATGTACCTGCTACATGCCTGCTTCATGATCTCAGGAACTACTCAAATCTGTTCATTCACTGTTCATACCTGAAGGAAATGCACCCATTCTGGGAAGAGAACATGAGGAAACAGGTGCCTCGCCTTCAGCCCTGGCCTAAAAGTAAGTCTAAATATAAAATGTTTCAATTAAAATAAAAAAATAAACCAAAAACCCAAGGAAGACCAGGTCAAAGAATGCTATATGTTACAGAGAGTATGTACTATCAACTCAGGAAATACTGTTGGAAATAATGAACAACAGATCCTAATAACAGAATACTACACATCCTGTTTTCTATACAGCGCCCAGCTGTCATTGCTTTATGCCATATTCAACAAAAATTCTATTACTACCAGGCTACGATTACTATAAACTAACTAATTAAATTCACATTTCAAATTGTCTGTGGAATGATAATCCAACATCTTAAATAAAAATGCTAAAATGGGATAGCATAGAAAAACATTATGCATCTGTTCCTTTTCCTTTTTCAAGTGTTTAATTCATATTTCATAAGATAATGCTGTAGCAGATAGGATTACTTCTTATTCAATAAATTAAGAAATCTGCTTAGCTATCACTTACACTGCAATATTTCATATATGCCTTAGCATTGTTTATTTGTGACAGCTTTAGGAAGTGCAAAAAATAAGATAATGCAACATTTTCTCACATAAAATAATCAGCATACCTGAATGATGATAGCTAAAGCTTGTCTATAAGCATCCTATCCCATTCCAAATTTCTAGAGACAATCTTACAGAGAGACACTAAAAACACTCAAAATAATGTTCAAAAGAGATTGATGGTGAAATAAAGCAGACCAAATGCTGCCAAGAGTGAAGAATGGGGAGAAACATAGGCCCAAACAATATTCTAACCAAGCAATATTTTGTTTTTTAAGAGGCTAGGTGTCATTGGCAGCATTTGAAGACCAAAAGTATCAAGAAGGATATTTATTTTTTTATTTTCTTAGTATGTTTATTCACTTGTTTGTCTTAAGACAGACACATACCAGCTTTCAAGGGATGAGTACTTCCTTGTTTGCTGGAACCCAGTGTGAATCCCTTTGTGACAATTCTGAGTTTACAGATGCCACAATGTCCATAAGGGGACAAAATCTCACCTTCACACATCACATCATCATCCATCAGCCTTCATCCATCTCAGAACTAATTGGGCCAACGTGCTCCCAGCTATACCATCTCATAGGCTCAGGAAGAAAAGTTTCAGAGGGACTCCTAGAGGGCTCAGACAGACATTCATTCTTTATCCAGACACTGATATAGACTGGGATATATCCTGATTTTAGGCATTGGCATAAAGCTGGAGTGACTTCCAAAGACTGCTGAGTTCAGGTATAAGACAGCTTCAGAGTCCAGATCCTGCTGGGTTGGAATGTTTTCTTTTTGTCTCATCTCATGCTGACTGGTAGGTTTTGGTTGCTGCTGGCCCTGCTGCAAAGGGTCAAAAGGGTCATACAGCCAAGGCAGCCATGGGGGAGGAACTGCATCTTGGACAGACCTGTGAGAGGGAAAAGTCTACACAACAAAAATAACAAAGTGTAATTTTCTTTTTCAATTAAAAACTCAAAATACATGGACTGTGATACATTGGAAATATTAGTAGAAAAATGAGTACTAATGTGGCAGTAGTTCATAATATTCACAGAATCACAGAATAAGCTGAGTTGGAAGGGACCCACAAGCACCATTGAGTCCAACTCCCAGCCCTGCACAGCACCATCCCCAAGAGTCACACCATGTGCCTGAGAGCATTGTCCAAACACTTCTTGAACACTCTCAGGCTTGGTGTTGTGGCCATTTCCCCGGGGAGCTGTTCCAGTGCTCAACCACCGTCTGGGTGAAGAATCTTTTCCAGACATCCAACCTAAACCTCCCCGACACAACTTTCATTGGAGAAGGAATTTTCCTGCTCCCTGAAAGTTCCCTCCAGTAGAGGAAATAGTTTGTATTTAGTGCATGGATACATCTGCCTCTGGACTACCAATCTTGAAACTGAAATTATAATGGAAATTGTTGATAAATTAACTACATCTCGTGAGGAACCATTAGAGGCTGCATTCTGAGTTATGTCAGGCAATCTTTTTTTTAAGAGACATATTTTTTTTCTTGCTAACCCTTCTAGATTATGGATTTAATTTAAAGATATGGAACTTTATGTGCCAGTAAATTAATTTTCCAGAAAAGAAACAGTGCTGGAAACCACTTGCAGTCATGCCATAATTGTACTGCACACTATTGTCTTCTAGTATTTTCTGGCTCTGTACTGTGTATTTTGTAGAATATTATAATACATCCCCTCATCAAAATTAGTTAATCAATTTAGGCTGCATGCCCTTAAACACAGATGCAATGATCATCACTGGTTCTCCTAGCACACAATAAAACTAACAGAGCACTGAGGCAAATATTGTATACATATTTCTCAAAAGTTTGCAAGAAAGCCATAAAGGTTATGCACCATTTAAGGAGACCACTTTTAATGAGGAAAGCATTTCATTCTGGAAAAATATATTTTTATGCAAACTGTGTAGTAATGGATGTTTGATAATTTCAGCACATTATCACTCCCCATCAGTATGGTTTTCTGCTCTTCGTGTAAGCCAGAATCCCAAGATTGAGGCTTGGAGTCTGCAATACCAGTGCAAGTGGCATGCAAAATCATTCTAACATTGAAGCTTATTTTCTAGGTGAAGATAAACACAATGATTCAATCATTATCATACTATTTTGAAATATCACGGGGGACCCTAATCCAAAATAAAATCTTTCTTGCTGAGGAGTAAAATGAGGCTGTGAGTGTGCAATAAGAAAGGTACGATAAAGACTCTGTGGTAATCTGAACCCCACCTCTGGGCCTAGAAAGCAAAAGATACTTCCCTTCTTTGGCCAAAACAATTTCCAATCATCATTCTCCCTGCGGCTTAGCAGTAGTGTAGCAAGCATTTTGAGAAGCCATTACCACTTCCTAGTGACATTTAAAACCAAAATAATCGTCAGTAACACTTTTCTTGTAGGGCAAAAATGAACTAACAAGGGTAAGAATAATTACATGAAAGATGTTCCACTGACCTACCTTGTTCCTTTCTATCCCAGTGTGGTAAAATATTCTCCACTCTCCTCTATTTCTACACTATAGCAAAGTTTGCTACAACTTTACAGCTAGTCAGATGTATTCAGTGCTAGAGACTGCATTTCATTAACCATGCAGTAGAGCAGCTATTACAGTCACCATTGCTACAGCCCACAGAGTCATGCACTCTAGTTGTCTTGCTCTGGCAGAGCTGCTAATTGATGATGACTTTTTTGATGGCAACCACTGTAGGAAGGAACCACTACTCCTCCAGATCTCATGCAGAACAATTGTTTCTGTAGTGGAAACCAGCCACCATTGAGAACACTGCACATGTTTTGAAAATGTTGATGTAGCAGTGCAGTTTCATAAGGATAAGTAAACTCCTCTCACCAACTTGAGCTGTGCAGGAGTAGAGGGATGCTTATCCACCCAGGACACAGAGTTACTGTGCTGTGAGAAGCAGCACTGAGTGAGCACACCTTGCAGGGTGCTGGATTTGCTTGGAAACCCACATACAGCCAAGTTCTGAGGTACCTACACAGCTCATAGTGCCCCAAATAACAAGTTCAGAGTTAAATCAAATAGCACTGTGCACTGCTACATTTTTTTAGTCTGGTTTCACAAAACATCTCTTAATGTACGAGTGGTGACAGAAGAATAATTATTTCACAAGTAATGGAAAGGCTTGCAAATTTTGTGGTTGTGCTAAATATAGGTAAATATGCTCAGTGTCTACGTTTTCTGAAAACATTTGCTTTTGTTGTTAGGCTGGCAGACACACAAGTCAGAAACCAGCACCCTGGGGACTCAGATGCATACTTGAAAACAGAACAGCACTGATTGCTCAGGCAGATGCATAACTTTAGAAGTATGCAAAGAAGGCCTAGCCTTCATTCTGGAGTAACTAATCAGAAATAAAAATAATGACAGATATTGATCGGTGTTTGTGAAGTCATTTCTTTTTGTATGACATCTAGAAAAATAAAGTTAAGTAATCTTCCAAAATCTTTATGCAAATTTGTGAAAATCAGTTTAGTTCAGATTTTCATGGAAATTCAAGCAAATTACAAATGTAAAATTTGCTTCCACTGAATCACTCACTTCTCAGGTGCCAATTTTAGGCTGACAGGTCTGGTCTACCAGCAGGAGGACTGTTTCTCAAATTAACTTCTCTCACAAAGTCTACTGAAAAAAGAGAAAGATACGTGTTTAATTTTAAATAAAATGTGAGGACTTGAATTAATTTCTTGCTGAGAATCTCAGTAAGTGTCTGCTGTCTTTGGGAAAAGACATTGCTCTTTTTCTCCAAGGTGCACCTGCTCTTTCTGTTTAGATACCAGTTTCACTATGATTCGTAAAAAAGCATCCTTAATCTTACCTCAGGGTTGGTCTGTCTGTATTAAGGTTTGCCAGACCTGAGGACAATCACAGTGAATCTCTTTGACTGAATCCGGAATGTTTGTGTCTTCACTGCTTTTTGTTATCATTCACCCTTTGTAGAGATTATCTATCTAAGCTTGCTTCACTGGCTCCAGAGATCATTAAATTTAGAAGCTCAGATTACCTTTGGTATCTGACATGGACAATACACATTTACTTTTCCAGGCCTTTTCCTGATTGGAACTTCCATGTTCTTTGTTCTGCTTCCATTTACTATCTCTATCTTGCACTTGCTCTTTTTAGGAATGTCAACAGAGTGACAAGATGAACGTCAATAGCTACCTGGTGTGGAGCACACACATCTGTTTATGGTTTAGTGAAGGATGCTGCGAGTTCAGGGTGTGATATCAAGTCACGAGTAATAAACTTCGGAGAACATAAAACCACATAAATTATTAAAGCAGCAAAGATGTCTGCAGATGACACTTTCAGAGAATTAGCTCAAGTAGTGCAGCTTATTTCAAAAGTATAGAAGCCTCTGTGGCTTTGTAAGTCTAGAAAGAGGCCATGGAAATGTTTGTTTGTAATATGTGATGTTTGGGGAAGGGAATTTCTCTGCTTACTTTCTCTTTAAACAGGCTGTGGGATGTGGTGCAGGTTTCCTACTTGTGTAGTACCATTAAATAACATCAGACTTTGCAATCATGCATCATATACTACCACAGTGATTTAGCTTTTCTCTTACAACACTTCACCACAAGAATGTAATACTTTGCTCTGCAGCTTTACTTTCCTTTTTAGTCGAAGTGGAGAATGTTTAGGTTCTCTTATTTATTCATGAAACTGCATAAGAGATTCTGGGCAAAATAATGAACAAGACTTCTCCCTCACCACATATACTGCATTCCTGGGAGAACTTTTCAATATGTAGAGCCCTTCAAACTCTCAGGAGGATCAGAGTCTATTTAGTTTGAGAGAGAGAAGTCTTAGAAGGCAAATTGTAAATGGTGAAGATTAACAAGTGTGGAGGGAGCAGGGCCCCTCGCTAGAGCTCCTTGGAGAGCTTTTCCCTAGATAAGAATTGCTTAGTCACAGTGACTGGGCTAAGAGACCTTTCTCCTGCCTTGGGACCCCACTTTATTTCCTCATATTTCCTCCTTTATTTCCTCCTGGTCATATTTCCTCAACCCCAAATCACTGGTCATTCTGCCAAGCCATACCTTCGCTATAAAAACCCCTGCTTCTACCCAGTTCAGTGGAATGCAGCTGTCACTGGACTCCCTTTGCAGAAGCTGCTAATAAAGAACTCTGTGGAACCTCTGCGCAGCGCTTCCCGTCTCTCATCCCAGCCTTGGCTGGGGTACCTTGCAAGCTGAGCTAAAACCACTCAGAGCTGAAATCATTCCGAGCTGAAATCACTAAAAGAGCTGATGGCCTGAAACTCAGACCTTGCTTGCATTGATACCCTTGTGCCTGAGACTGCCTAGGACTTCAGGACAGGTTGTTCTCTGGGACTTTGCAGTCCAGAACGTCTGCAGCAGCTGGGGTCCGACTGACCAGCAGCAACAAACAAGGAGTTTTTCAAAGGCATAAAGGGAAGACAGATGCCTAAATTATTAAGAGTCAATAGGAGTTGAGCATGTAATCCCATTGCTGTCTTGGAAAAGCTGCTTCTGAAAAGAAACTTTTATGGTCTCATTGGATTTCCAAGGAGTAGTCTGAAAATCCTTGCGTAGACTTGAGTTTCAAGTTCCCTTCATAACTGAACAACAGGCAGAGGGAGGGGGGTTTTCAAGCTTTGCAGCAGCTGAGATAAAATGCTGGATATCCTTGAGGGACTTTCATTCACCAGCTATCCTCCCCTAACATACTAAACACCCCAGTATGTGATGGTTAATCTCTCTTTTGTACAGCAATTGATCACCAGTGATATTGCCCTCGCACTTACCAGCTGTTTTCCTTCTTTGATCATTGCCTTTTAATTCTCTTTTAATGAGAAAAAGGTTTTCTTCAGCTCTCTGGTCTTTCTTCACTGGTCTACCTTCACAGAATGCCTGCAAATGACCTTTCCCTATCACTTTGGTGCACTCTATATTTTTCTTATCTGTGTTCTCTCCATAACAAGGCTATCATACACACCACAAAGGGCTGTCATTCATTTTGTACATAGACCCAGACAAGCTCTTCCCATTATTCAAAAAGCTTTCACACCATTTGTTCATATTAACTTACTCTAGTTTAATTCACATAAGCTCACAGACCTCTCATTTTTATATAGTTACCGTTACTTAGAGTTCTGAACATAGAAGATTCTTTTTCTGTCTTTGCCTCATGTCCCTTAGTGTAAAGAATATAAGTACCACTTTCTCTGACAGTCTCTGCTTGGAAGCCAAACCTGGAAATAGATTGCATAGAGATTAATGTAAATTTTTCATTTCAAGGAGAGGGAAAGAGGACATACCTTCATGACCCACTTTTTTATGCTACTACAATCTCTAGTGTAATAAAGAAAAAGGCTTAGGGATTCTGAGACATGAGCTTTGGTTGAATCCTGCACTTTGGCAGAGTGAGACACACAGGGCCAAGTGTAGTGCTCAGCTGAAGCATGTTGCTGGAAGGTCCAGGAGCACTGTCTAGGCAGCAGAGCATTCCCTATAAGGCAAATCAGTCTATCAGGTTTCATACACTCACCACCAGAGACATTTGTCAATGAAAAGCAGCAGGGAGAAAATTATACGTCCTGGACTGGAAACCTCCCTATAGACTCAGCAAACACAGCAATTCAAGACTAAGGTGTGTGGCTGCAAAAGCAATGTCCCAGAACTTATCACAACATTTTCCACTCCACTTCCTCTCTGCTGTGTATTCCATTGATGAAACATCCATGGTTGTTGCATGGCTTGCAAACTGACACACAGTGCTTGACCAGCCCTCCCTGTGCAAGCAGGCACAGAACCTTTCCTTTTGCTGGTAACTATGTCAATGAAGGGTTACAGGCATCAGCAGTCACAATGACATTGCAGGAAAAGAGAGTGGGGAGTAGTAGAGAGCCTGAGAAAGGGCCAATCCAGACACACAGACACACTTTACATAGATCTTAAGTAGTGTTTGACAGGGTTCCAATAGGAGCTACTGAAAATTCATCAGCGTTTTCCATACTGTACTCAAGATATTATCAGTAAGAACATTTTTAGTCCTCGTAATTTAATATGAAAAATCAGAAGCAGACTTTAAAAAAAGTAGAAAAATTTACTGTTCTCCTTTTCTCCTTATTTTCCTAATTTCTTTATGATGAAAAGAAGAAGGAATAAAATGGGTATGTTTTCCAAATACTCTGCCTTTTTCCTATTTTTCTATCTCTCCTGAATAAGAAAACATAAACTTATGACACAGTTTCCTCTACCACTCACCATTTAATTATCTTCCTCTCACCATTTCCCCTCTCTTCCTTCTTCTTCTGTAAAAAAACAAACCAAACTAGAACTTAATAATTTTTGTATCATTTAAGAAAAGTTCTTGATTTTAAAGTTTGGATTCTATATATATCTACGGTAAATTCTGTGTCTGACTAAGGCTTATCTACATGAAAATCAGCAACTTGAATACAAAAATGCACTGAAATGTAAAATTTCTGCATCAAAAAATGCAAACCAGTGATAAAAGCAACACTTCACAGCCAGGTGAAGGTTTTTTTTATCTATCATGTAGAATAGGAAAGAAATTTAAGTTAAGGAAATATAAAAGTTAAGACAGAACATTATACAGAAATACAAAGTATAAATGTGATCTATATATTCCAAATATCTAGAAAAACATAACATTGTGTAATATAAAATTTGCATATAATAACTTGGAAGGTGCATCAGAAACTGGTTGTGGTAAGGAAATAACAGAACAGATCTGGAAATCATAGAAGTGCATTTAAAAATTCCCATGAGTGGATACATTAAAATAAATACATGCTGTTGTGTGGCTGTTGAGAGGACCTTCATCTTATATATGAAATAATGTCAGTGAGAAATATGGGAATAGAATGCTATATCAGAAATAGAAGTGACAAAGTGTTTTTGTAAGACCTATTTGCAGGGAAGATGTAACTACAGAAAATACTCAAGCAGTTTTAGAGTGTCTAAGTGAAGGCATCACATTGCAATACAATACCAGGCATGTGTGAGATGAGGCATGGGAGCAAGTCTGTATTAATGTAAATTATGATGGTCCCATTGCCTTTATCATTGGCAGCTGGCACGGCTGCAGGACAAGCTCAGCTGGGAGTCTTCAGTCCCCAGGGGCACTTGGGGGAAGTTCAGAAGGCAGGAGCAGGAATGAATGCTCAGGGCATAGGGGGCTGAATTAAACGGAAATTAAAAGAACTGAGTGTGCATAGCTTGGCTAAGCACAGGATTAAAGGACAAGGGAAGGGACTCGTGCTATGGGTTGTGAGTCATCCTTTAGTACCATATGTGAAAATACACGTATCAGCAATGACATGAATGTAAGAACGGGAAATTCAGACTGAATGTCAGACAAATATCCTTCCTGAAATTATGTTCTATAAGATTAAAATAGTTTCCAAGCAAAATCACAGAACTTGGAGACTCTTCAAACCAGGATGGGCAAATCACTTAGAAAATGCAGAGAAATAAGCTGCTTTACCAGGACCATAGACTGGACTTTTTTTAAAAGATCCTTTGTCACTTTTTGGCAATAAAATAATAATGCTGAGAATAACAGGCACTGGTCTAAACATATTTAAGTTAAAAATAAATATTTCCTTGTGAATGAGATTAATCCATATAATGCAAAATAAATTTAAAATAAAAATTTAAAAATATAATGTGAAAATATACATGGAATTTAAGTCTCAAGTCAAAACCAGTTGTGAGTGCAGTTTGGCTGCATTCTTCCTTCAATGCCCTCTATCCTTCTGGCACACACAGCTTCATGGGCCTGCCTAATGTTTGTAATTTTTGCAAAGTTTAGAAGGAGAGCAGCCATATTGATATGAGGACAAAAAGGTACGAGAAGAAACTATAAAATCTGAATTTATAGGCTATAAAAAAGCAGTCTGAGGAGATTTAATTTCGGTATATAAAATCTTAAACAGTATCATTAATGTCACACACACCCTTTTTTTTTTTTCCTGGGAGACAGATAAGAGGACAAGGGGCATAATTGCAAAGTAAAGAAAAACAAATTTGAAACAGATGCCGTGTGTCCCATTTTTCTTTACACAGAGCCACAAGTGTATGCAGAATAGCTTATGAGTCAGAGGCTGAAGCTTAAACACTGGAGGATCATTCAAGAAACAATTAGGGCAAATAGTATCCTGAGGGGATTAGAGCATTAAAAGAAAATGAGCCTTAATAGACTGAATAGATTCCACTTAGTCCCTGAAATTTATTATGTTCATAAACCCCAAAACAAATATAGTAGCAGAAAGATAAAAGCTAAAAGTAGCCTACTCACTTAATAATATATTCTTCTTTCTCTGTATTAGGGTATGATTCTGGTCTTCACATTTGCTGTTGAATATTAAACATACAATTAGACTAGGGATATTTTGAGACATTCAGAATCTGCTTCAGGCAAAATTAACAAGAGCATTGCCTCTGAAATTTGGTACAGCTGTTACTAATAAAAGAACTAGTACTGCAGGCTGAAACAGCTGGAGATGATAAGTGAAAATAGAATTAAGGCTCAGTAATGCAGGTTTGTACTCTGGAGGGAATTCTGGACAAAATCTGCGTGTGGCCTCAGATCTGCTGGCCTTGTTCTGTACAGGACCCCAGTGACATGGCATCAGCACCCCAGCACTGGCCTCTCTGCATATGGCCACACAAGTTCTGGCAGCTGGGAAGTTCATGTGTTTGGCTGGAAGACCATGCACATGTTCAGAGGTGAGGATGAGAGCCTGAATATTAAACTTTTTGCAGAACCACAGTCTGCTCTTGCTGCCCACCCTTCCCCTTCCACCTGGGAGACCATGAAATCTGCCCTTTTCCTATTTAAACAGTATCCCCCTTCCTCACATGTTCTGTCTCGACTGTTTCTGTGTGAGTGATCACTCTTCCCTGCACATTGCAGTGCACAAGCATTAAGAAGCATAATGTCACACAGCTTTAAAGTCTCAGTTTAGGTGGCCACTTTGCACTACAAATTCTTAAAGCACTTTACACTAAAGAATTCAAGACTGATGTGCAACAGAAATAAGGAACACTACAGTGAAAAGAAATATTCTATGTGGTACAGACATTTCCTGGACTGTCAGAGAGACTGGAAAACAGGTACTCCACCTCCAGCTGCCTCAGAGGCAGAAAGGAGGAGAACAAAGGAGCACACATTGCCCTGGGCTGTCTAATCTGATCTCCTACTCTAACGGTGCTTCACCACCTGCTTTGGAGGAAAATACAAGAAAAACATAGAATGACATACCCTTGAGAGGAAATTTCTCTCTGATCCCAGGCTATAGTGGTAGCCTGTTCCTTGTTGTTCCAAGAGAATTTTAGAATACTCTGTTATGCAAATGTAGCTCATGACTAATGAATGGTGCATGCCTTATCCCAGAGATCAGCTGAGAGCTTTGCTGGGAAGCAAGGTACCAGGGAGCTTCCACAGAGACTTCAAAATCTGCATAAAAAAAAAAAAGGGTTTGGGAAGTGTGTGTGACAGAGTACCAGGCTGCTTTTAGTTTTGGAAAAAAAATAGAATCTTCATCTCTGGGTCCTGGAAGTGCTGGGACATCAAGCTGAGGTGCCTGAGACAATACCAAGGACTGAAGAAATAACCCATTGGAAATAAAACTTAAACCTAAATATTGGGTTTTTTATTTGGTTGGTTGGGTTTTTTGTTTGTTTGTGGGGTTTTTTTGGTTTTTGGGTTTGTTTTTTGTTGGGTTTTTTTGTTTGTTTTTGGGGGTTTTTTGTTTTGTTTTTTGTTTTTTTTAACATCTACAAGATCTGGCCTTCTATCAACTTTGGTCATCTGAGGTAAATTGGGTCATTTAATAGATGGACTGCATTATGTATAATCCCAGGCCTGGCCCTGTCACAGAGAAGTCAAGAAGAACTTTTAGAAAAAGGCTTCTTTTGGAATTTGAACAAACGTCAGAAGACTGCAACAGCAAAACAACTGAAGTCTTATGAGCTGTTCCTTTCAATGAGTGCTGGACCAATCTTTGAGATTTTCTTTCCTGACAAATTGAAAATAAGCAAGCCTAAGATCCTAACATTTTTAACAGGACTATAAGTCACTCTAGCAAGCTTACCTGCTAACAGTGAGAGAAGTAGGTAAGAAGGTGGTCCTTGCAGCAGTTACCTTTGTGTTATCATCCTCCTCTCTCCAAGAACTGTTCAGGCTTCAGTGCACTTTGGCAAGATCTGGGCACTTCACAGCTGTATGAGATTACATTATGTCTACTTTTCCCTAGATATATCCCTGAGGTCTCTACTATAGGATACTTCTTGTTTTCATAATTGCTCTCTGCCCCTGGGTTGGAAGAAGAGGTACAGGTGAGGCAGCAGGAGATATCACAGTGGCAGTGATAGAGTGCTTGCAGTGAGAAGTGTGTGAGAAAATAAAGGTAAAAGAATCTTCAGCAGGAAGATGTTCAGGGGCAATAGGAGTACCATGAAGAACCAGGAAGGATGAGAAGGAGATAAGATACATTGAAATAGACTAATGATGAAAAAGTCCATCATTCTAGAGAGAAAAGAGTAGTGAAAGTTCGACAGTGACTTATAGAAGAACTAGGTGGTGATTCCGTAGTGGAAATTAGACTTAATTTTTGAGACAGAAATGATGACATCATTTCATCAGAGCCCCACTCTGTCTGCATTAGGAAGTGTGGAAGGTTTTATAATCTAAAGAGTGGGACACAACATAGAACATCTTCCTCCTTAGGTGCTTTTTCCCAGAAACCTGCTCAATAATAAGGCAATAGCCCCTCTAGGAACTTCCAGTAGCCTGTCTGGTATTATATAGGGCTTCTCCTCCTTAGGACCCCTGCCCAGTACACCCTTGGTCTCCATCCCAGTCTCTTCCTGCTTTTGGTACTTAATATATATATTTAACTTCTCATAGCAAGTGCAGGTGTTAATAATGCAGTGGAATGTGCTATTCTTTTAATTCCATAAATATGTGTCATATCTTTACACAGAGTATGCCAGCTGTTGGCAAGGATTACATATTTATTATGAATGGGAGTTTTATTTATTGCAAGTACATTCAAATCATAAAGTCAATTGACAAGAGGTACCTGAGCTAAGAAAATCAAAGCTTCTTTCTATAGCAACCATGGAGAGTGGCAGCAATGAAGCATCTAGAAACTACTTATTCAGTACCAGGTTCCCATTGAGCAGTACTTGGCTCTGTGCAGTTAAAAGGCTGGACTCCAACCCACAGCTCTACAGACAGATCTGCTCCTAAGATTTAGCAGCAAGTGTCTTGTACACACAGGACAAGAGGAAGAAGGGATAACTGCTTTTCTTTGGTTCTGTCCCTTCTTTCCACATCCACACCCTCAGTGCATGCAGCACCCTCTCTGCCCCACAATTCTGAGTGCATGCTGCCCAACCAGGCACCTTCCTCCCTCAATTTGTTCCTTCAGTATTTATTCATTGATTCACACAGGGCTGTGTAGACTTAACCCATTATGAATCTGGTTTCTCCTCCTTTTATACACAGCGATTAATTTACAGTTTTTCTCCTTGTGTTCATATATAATAGTGTCCTGATGTTTTTAGTCTTTCTATTTAAGTGGTTTCTTTCTTGGGACACTACTCCTTTGCCAGAGCAGAACAAAGGTTCTGAAGGAGAAAGAGTGTCATAACCACTCCCTCCCGGCCTTTCTTACCCCTTCTCCTTATCCTCGGCCATTCCCAGTGCCCTACTCCCAGGTTTGACAAAAAGCATCTCTCTTTAAATTTGCATTTTGTACTTTACAGCCAACACCTCAAAATGACGGAACAGAGCCCAAGATTTAATGCTAGCTGAAGCACAGCAGTTCCACATTTCCAGACTGACAGCACTGCTTCTGCTTAGAGGAAAACATTTGTCAACATTTCATTTCATAACCACACACACAGGTCACATAGCTTATAATAAACTAAAGATATTGCATAGCTTTTCTACATGCAACAGAATTCTGTTGAGAATCGAGATGTCAGGAATAATTTATACTTTTCTCTTTTTGTATCCTTGACTGGACATAAATAAATATCAGACATCCTGTACAGCCTTCTTCCTATTAAATACTGTTTATTAACATCTGTTAAAATTAATAGTTTTTTTATCCTCTCACCATTAATCATTTTAAAATATGCTGTGTTTGTTGTTAGTGCAGTATGGCAGGCAGTAGAGACCCTTCCCCTCTTGTTTTAATCTCTAACAAATTACATTACAGTGGCATCCTTTGGGACTGCAGAGTTTTGGATACATCAGCACTTACTTTTACCAATATCCATAAAATTACACTCTGCAATGTCTTGACACACTGCTTGAAATGTTAGGTCATTCATTTGAGTCTGAAAAAATTAAATGTGTACATTGTTGACTTACAGAGCAAGTATTTAAAAAGAAAGAAAAAGAAAAAAAAAAAAAGAAGAAAAGGAAGGAAAAACACCACAGCCTATTGCAGTGTAAGATTTAAACACCACAGAATTCTACATAAGTACATCTGTGCAAGCATATCGAGGTGGAAGAATTAAGGCCTGTGTTTCAAACGATATCACTGATAGACTAATAGAAATTTCAAATTAGTCACACTAACATTTGCAGTTTTTCAACATAAACTCACAATGATATGTATATTCATCACAACAGAAAATCATATTAATAGTCATGACTGCTCCCCAGAACCTTTCTCAGGTCACACAACACCAGCTGAAGCTTGAGAGGTCAGTGAGGATCTGTCCTTCAAGGCCAACACACTCACCAAAGCTGTGCTGAGTGTGTGGGTACACTGCAGACAGCAGCCTCACAAGAGTGAGCCTTTCTAAAACTCAGAATTAGCACTGTCTACAGACAGCATTAAAATGTGTAAATATTTTATAACATATTACTGTGCAATTCCACGTACTTCTCACACAAGGGGCCCATGCAGAGCAGCAGTGATCTGAGGGTACAGAGCAATATGGATACAATTCCATATTACTTGAGGAATAGTTTACAACTCAGTAATTAAAGGCCATATTGTGATGCATATGCTCTCCTGAATGAAGCAAATGCTGTTGACAGCATTCATGTCTACAAACAGAAGGAGATTGAGGAGATGCAGAAGGGTTTTTTTTCAGTCTTGGAACATGCCCAGAAGCTATCATATTTATTTTTATGCTTGCAGAACCTTTTGCAGGCTGCTCTTGCCTGCAGCACCAAACACACAGCCACGTTGGATGATTTCTTCACTGCTCTTGGGTGAGGGAAAAAGGAAATACAGTGTATAAACACATGGTATTGCTGCTGGCCTGGAGAGGCCTTCAGTTCCCTTCAGATTCTGTAGAAACTGATGTATGGAGTATGAGGATACTCCATACATCACAGACTCAAGTGTCCAGGAAAAATAACCTCAGATCCTTGGGCATAGAATAGGGACCAATAAAGTTGACTGATACAAAAGGAGAAAAATCACCAAGAAAGCCTGATCAAACATATTCTCATTACAATCCCAAACAGCTTCTTTCTACAAGCTATCCAACTACCAGGAGCTGGGGGGTCACAGTCACTTACAGAGGTGCCTTGGCAAGCACAGTAACAAAAAAAGCTTTTACTAGTGACTCCAGTGTCACTTAAAGGGGGTTTTTTTACTGATTCTGGCTTTTTTTTCACATCTAATTCCCACTTTTCACTGACTTGGCTCTGTTTTGACAGCAAACTAATATTTATTTTAAGAAAAACTATCTAACACAAGCAAGGCCAGAGACAGAATGAATGTGCTCTGGACCAGTGACTAAGGTTCATCATTACCCACCAGATTATAACAAAGTGAAACCTGGGAAATAAAAGGTAACTCTATTTTCTATACCATATAAATCTATAGTAATGCAATTAACTTTACTATAATTATTTTTTCATGGATGCTGAACAGATACTCCAGATAAGAAACAAGTGTGAAAATCCATCTCTGAGGGGTTTGAGAAGACTTTCGCTGAGAAGCCAAGGGTTTGTTAGCCAAGATCCGGAGACAAGCAGAAGAAAAATGTGAATAAAAGGGGCATTTACAGTGCCAATAATTAATTTTAAAGAAAACCACAAGGAGGGGGAAAGGTTGTGTCAGAACTTATGTCCTTGTAAAGTTTAACATTTAATACCTATCTTCCCTCAGGGCTAAAAGCACTTTGTGTCAACTGCTGGAGGAGGCAGGAGATACCATAGGGTCACTCTAACCCTGCCAAGTGCCTCTTCCTTCATCCCCAACTGCTGAGGGAAGACTCTCATGCAGCTTTCAGGTGAAAAGGGAGCATGGAGTTTGTGTGTGGCCAGAAAGCACTCACTGCCCATCTATCAGACCCCACTTGTTTCATTTTCCACCCACAGCTTTTGAAATGTTGGGCAATTCCAGCTGCATTTGACAGAAGGTTTTAAGTCCTAGCCATTTGGGAACAGGGAATTACATCTCCCAAGTAATGTGACAGCAGTTTTCCAAGGCAGAAAAAGGGTGGCTTCAAACACCAACATCTCAGTGCCTCTGGTCTCCTCCATCTGACACAAGAGCCACCAAGCAGGAACTGGCAGATCCAATAAATCTGAGGACACACTGCCTTCCCACTAACATGTCATCTGGGATTGTGGTTAATAAGGCCCTACAAGGCAGATGCTTGTTTGCATTCTTAATGGAAAAATCCCAGCAGCAATCAGAAAAAATGGGACCTGCACTCATCTAATTATAACAGGAAAATAAAGACTTTTTATGCCATTCTAAAGGAATCCGTAAATCACTGCCAACACGCCTGTCACCGAAGTTCATTCTACTTCAAGAGTATGCTTTTTATTCCATTATCATGGCACATCTAGAGGGCTTTATATCTTCACTAAGTTGAATTCAGTTTAAAAAAATTAGGTCTGGATAGAGTAATTTTGCTGCAAATTTTATTATTTCACAAATTTTCCTCTGAGAGCAGAATGCATAAATTAGAGGTGTGGACATAGAATATTACTGCCCATGTCCAGAAATCTCTATCATCTGGCAAGCAATGAAGCAAATAAATATAAAAGCAATTTTTAAAAATAAATTAATATGAACAGCTGCAAATAAGATTTGAAGGATACATTTCCAGTCTCATGGAATCAGGCCATTAGAACATGTCAGCTTAGGAAAATTGATTGACATAATGACAGCATAGTTTAAGAGAATAATGCAGTCTCTTTCTTTGCCTTACCTATTCTAGTTTACCTACTTCATGGGGATATGATTCCAGTTTAAACTGCTTTATTAAAAAATAGCTTTATAAAAACCAAAATACTATTAATCTATCAGTCATTTCATCAAGTGGAAAGGCTTTATGAGCTTAAATAAAATTAAACAAACTGCTTCCTCAGCTCAAAACACAGAGGATTTGTCCCATATAAGGCCACATCTACAACTGCTGCATGTGCAAGAAGCTGAGAGAGGCAGAGATGGGCTTTGAGTTCCACAGAGCATAACTACTGATGATGACACAGCAAGTGTCTAAACTCTAGATTTCCTTTTAATACGAGTCAGTTTCTAAAAATATGGCTTTTGTAGCAATCCTTGAAAGTCTAACATAAAAGAGAAGAATCACTGGGGATTCAAGGAACAGATAGCTGGTGTCAGTTGTAGCAAGATGAGTGCAATAGAAGTCAAATTTTTGCATACTCTAAGGGGACTCTGTGCCATTTACTTTCTGTGTCAAATATTTATCCAATAGCTGTGTCTTTCGGTATTCTGGGAAGGTGGTCCATAATAAGCAGGAACTAGTTACAGAGGAATGTTAGTCAAACCATTTGCAAACTTGTGCAGGAATGCTAGGGCTGGACCTTAGTGTGAAGAGGGTCTGGACATAATCCATGTTGGTTTAAGCATTTACCTGTAGTGGCTCTGTTAGAGATCTAGCACATCTGGACATCATAGGCACATTGAGATTATTTAGCTCATATAAGAGTTAATTTTTGAAAGTGGTTCCATTAATCCGTTGAAGTAGGGTGAAAGTAGGTTCTCATGCCTACATTAAAACTTTGTTCTCCTTTACATCACCAAACTTACATGAGTAACCCCTACACCTCTCACCACTCACCCAGAAATGCACCTATGTTCATCTGACAGTGTCTACACTTCTGCCGCCCTAAGGATTAAAGTGCCTCCCTGAAAAATTTTACAACACTTAATGATGCAAATCAAAAATCCTACAATTCTGCATGTAACTTGCATTTCCTAAGTGTAAATTATATCTAAGCCACTTCAGAAAGTAAGTAACAGGCTTCCATCTTATTTCATGCATTAAAAATGTTTATGACATAAATTTTAAACCAATTTTTCAAAAGTCACTTATAGTGCACATTGTTTTAACATTGCTCTCTAAAGCACTCTGAAAAATGAAGGTTGTCTGCTGCTCTATTTAAGTTTTCCCCTCTCAAGAGAATCAGCTACCTGACGTATATTTTTCTGTTCCAAACCTGACCATTACTCTGGACAGGAATTTAATAATAATTAATTACTCATGTTATGCTTAGGATTTCCATGCAGCAGAACCCAAATACTATATGCAGTGCAGCCTCCATTGGTTTTGCTGCCTTCTGAATCCTACCATGAGCACAAATTTGAAATAGCTATCCTTTTACTGGGACATTCTCTACAATATTTGGGTAATATGTACTATCTTTGTGTACTGCACATTATGGCTTCATGAGCATACATATATGCGTCTTTGTAGTCCACACATTTCTACATAATTTTACTAGAATTTATGTGTTCAAAAATCAGGTAACTGGTAGAGTAAAACAGTCAAAAGGACTCATTAAGAAACTGCAGCACAGGTCTAAGGCCTGCTCTGAATTCCTGCTAAGAGCTGTCTTCAAGGAAGCAAGTGTGTGCTGGCTTGCAGAGTTATGCAATCAAAACAGCCACACATCATGCCAGGTATTTCTATACACATGATGACAAATAAGCACACCTTAACCCCATTAACTTGATAGGTCTTGGTCTGATGTTGTCACTAAGGAATTTTATGAAAGGTTTGAAATATGGTACAAGAGAAAAACATTCAGCATTTTGCATAATAGCTGAAGGTCTCTATTACATTTCTGGAAAGTACTGTTGGCTCACTCATATTCAAAGCCATACAAATTTGCCAAAGGACATATCTCCAGAGAATTATTTTCTTCACCTTTAGCACATATGCTCACCCAGCTTTTCTGGGTTTTCACTTCCCTCTTTCCCCAGTATCATTTCCTAAGCTATTAGAAACCTATGATGCTCCAATTCCTTCCTTGGAGCAAGGCATGTCTGAGTCAAAGTCAAGATGAGGAATTTGGCATTTGATGCCAGGTATCTTCCTTCTGCATTCAGCTGGAATTCTTTGTCTCTTTCTTCGGACACAGGATCTAAAATTAATTCCACTGGGGAAATCAACAGACGTGCATGATAGCCTTAAAAGTATTTTTATTTGCTTATATGTATTTAATAGGAGGCAACCTCAAATAACCATTCCATTAATGTCTCTCTCATGGCAGAAACAGGGAATTCAGCAATATTGCTCTTCACTCCAGTGTATTTCCTGTTTAGGAAGTCTCCATTCATTTCCTAATACTTTTTCAGGCATCAGAGGATCTGAAGCAGCTAGTGAGGTAGAAAACATAATCGTTTTCTGCATGGAGGATATCCTGCCTGCTCACTTACTCTATAGAAAAGCAACTCCAAAAATTGCTCCACTGCAGCTGCACTGCAGCTTGAGTTAGACTGGATATTAGGAAAAATTTCTTCATGGAAAGGGCTGTCAAGCATCGAAGCAGGCTGCCAGGGAAATGGTTGAGTCACCACCCCTGCACTTAGGGACATGGTTTAGTGATGGACTTGGCAGTCCTGGTTTATAGGTTGGACTATATGGTCTAAGAGGCCTTTTCCAACTTAAACTCTATGATTCTAAATATACCTTATTAGGCAGTCCTGAGATTTGCATTAAAAGCAAAGGACTTAATCTGAGTCATTACATAATTACTTCCTGCCCAAGAGACAAATTTCTATTGGTTTCTGTTTGTTTGCAAAGCAATAGTTGCCAAGTCATTAAAATGCTACAGGCTTCAATCACAATTTTTAAGATAATTTCTTTGTTTACATTTTGTTTTCCCAAAGGTGATTAGCAATTTTACTAGAAGGTTACCTTGTTATTCTACAGCAAGGTCCTGGATGAACTTCAGGTGGGATTAGAAATTCCTTTTTACCCAACAGCAGCACTTGGAAGCATTGCTTGTATGCAAGCATATGGCAGCATCCAAGCTTTGGCACTAATCCTGCGTATTCCTCTGCACCCTCTTGCCATGGACTCCTATTTACAAAGTTTCATCAGGCTTCATTCACTGACCATAAAAAACAAAATGCTGAGCCATTTACTGCCACCTCAGCACAATAACTGATTTCTAAGGAATAAATCCAAAAGATCTGCAACTTTGCATAGTGCTTTGAAACCACTATTAACATATAAAATGTAACTAAATAGCATATAGAAAATTAAAAATTAATATATAATTGCTTCTTTCTGCTTTAATGTTAAATCAGAGCTGAGAGATTAAAAACCTAGCCTAAATCCACTGGTGTGCCTAGAATCACTGATTCCTGAAGCTTTTGTACAATCACCACTTTATATTCTGTCTATACTCTGGATGAATAAACACATTTAGTGTCCTAAACTAAGCTAAAATTTGGTTTGTATAAGCACATGAGAACATTTTTTCTCATCTAAACTATTATTCATCTTAAAAATCA
This sequence comes from Cinclus cinclus, assembly GCF_963662255.1. Lineage (NCBI taxonomy): Eukaryota > Metazoa > Chordata > Aves > Passeriformes > Cinclidae > Cinclus > Cinclus cinclus. The sequence goes on along the minus strand of NC_085046.1, from coordinate 18,554,682 downwards.
AGTGAGAACCCTGTTACACTCTGAAGTGAGAAAACTTGGACTGAAAATCTCAGGAGAGAAAGTATTGTACTTTATACTTCTAGTTATTTGGAAATACTCCAAAAGCAGATATATAGAAAGGCAAATATAATGAGGAGAAGTCAACCAAGTTCTTGCAAAAGTTCAAAAATAATTGAACTTACTTTTGAGATGAAAACTTTTATTTCATGTTCAGTATTGGTATGTTTTCAGGTATTTTGACCTGAAATTCAGTATGCAAAGGTCCTTCATCAACATGCACTTAAAGCACTATCACATGGACATATCTGTGGTCCTTTGAACTAATGGGCTTTTCTTCTCAAATCTGTACAAAGAAGATGAAAAAATCTGAACGTATCTTAGATACAACGTTGGGAATAAAAGTGTGTATGACCCTTGTACTGAAAGTTACTTCTTTAATAATCCTAAAATGTGAATTAGAAATTAAGCAAGCAAGCATAAAAGATAATTCATTGGTTATAAGGTTCTAAATAACTTTAGTAGCCTTTCAGCTCACCATGAATACATAAAATCTTAATACATACACACCCCTAATTTCTCCTACGAATAGCAGATACCTAGCCTCACCCACATTTTCACATACAAATTCATGAAAAACTGTCAATACCACTTAAAAAAGAAATTGCTTTTAAAAGCACTTTCAATTGAAGTAAACTAAAAAGGACAATGTTTACTTGAGATAAAATTTTGAGATCAATTTTGCAACAAGGCACATTACAATATTATTGTAAAAATAAACAATAAATATTCTATTTTTTTAATTTAACAAGACCACTTATTATTTTCAGTCTTATATGCTCAGTAGAATCTAGATTTTATTATTCTGCAGCAAAACCTCTCACCTAAGTGCCCCCTGTATCTTTTATTTCTTTTATAATCAACAAATCCGGGTTTAGATTTCCAAAAATGTCTATTCCCATGGTTCCTGATGAACTAGGTTAGACTGGGAAGGGTTTCTGTTACAGCATTTACATGAAAACTTCCAGGCAGAAAAATGCCATTCCTGACTAAGAATCTAGGAGCTGCTTCAATTATTGCACTGTAGTCATATCAGTACAAAACAATCTTTCCATCTTTTTCTGAGAGAAATGTTTTATTTTGAGGGGGATAATAAAAACATTTACTCTGAGATAAATCCATCCAATATTTTAGATTGAGACACTTAATGAAATTTTACTGAAGAACAGAAAGAAACCATATCTTGAAGCAATTTAATCTAAAAGGACTTATATTAAATTACAAAAAGCCCAGATCTAGAGGTCCTCCTGTAGTTCTCAATACAAAAAAAAAAAAAAAATTAAAAAAAATAATTAAGACTGCAGTGGAGATAAGCCTGCTTAAACATAGGTAAATAAAAATTCCAGTCAGAATGGTTTGAGCCTAAAATAAAATAAAACAGACAAGATCATGTGTTGGTGGATAACTTCATTGCTTTTAGCTATTTCTTTTTAAATTTATTTATACCAAGCAATCTCCTCTCTGTTTTGTCTGTCCTTTTTTCTACAGGAAAAGCATGGATTGAATTTTAATCTACATGAACTTTGCCTCAGAAAAGACAAAGATAATTTCAATGTCATCCCTCACAGTAAAGGCAAGTATAGATCTGGTATGGGGCTGAGAACAGCAAAGTTAAGCAACGTATTGCTTAGCAGTAACTTAAATGCTAAAATTCACAGTCCTATATACAATCAATGAGTAGAGGAAGAAAAGCACCTCAATTAAATATTTAAAAACAAAGTGTAAGCCAAGTTAGCTTACAGGCTAACTTGTGCTTTACTAAGGCACAGGTCCTCATGCCATCCATCATCTCTGTAACATGAGCTTTAGTGAGGCAGCTGAATAAACTTTAGATTTACTTGGCAACTGCTCATGTGAATGATGATCCTAACCCTCGTCCCATTCCTCTTCTCTTCTCCCTTCTTCCAATTCCGACAATTATACAGTTCCCCAGTGATCATCAGGAGAACACTCATTTTATGAGTATTGCTATGTTAGTTATCTGCCCAAACTCTGTTAAATGAATCATTGCTTTGACAAATTCCAAACACAGTATAAGGTTCTGTTTGGAGGGTGCACACAGAGCAGGTCAGGGAAGGAGAAGCAGAGTGATCCCTTTTATTTCACCAGATTAATAGATCAAAGTCTGCTTGGCTCATCATTTCTTGAACTTCTGGAAGAAACCTTCCTTTGATCAAGATTCTCAAGTCCAGAGAGCAGGGTGAAAATGGTTAACTAGTTGTAATACATGCTTTCACTAGTGACTTTGTGTATGCTATTGAGACAGCTCTAGAATTAGGCAGCTGATTGGCGAGACCCGGAGGACTGCAATTTTTGGACTTAAATACTTTAATCTTAAGAACAAAACATGATCTCATAGTCTGTAAAACCTGCAACTTTATTTCAATAATGAAAATATCTGAAATTATATTTAATCGAATTGTGTTTCTGAGGCCTTTAGCCAGCCACCTCTCTCAAACCACAGTGTCTCAGTGAACTGGGATTCTGGATCCCTCCAGACAGCTCTGCTGCAATCCACTCTAAGCAGAGCACCTTGGTTCCAGGCAGCACAGCACTAGTAACTCTTCCACATAGCCCAAGGAAGGGTAATAAAATAGCAGTGTAATGAGAAAGAGACAGGGATCTAGAGAGAGAATAATTGCAGACCTCCTTCTGATAGATTTCTAAATGTGAAAGAGGGCCCTGCAGAGAAGCCAAGAAACAAGTTAGGCTGTTGATGCAGGAAGTATCACTACTGAATTCTCCTAACATCCACAATTTATATTAGAGTAATTTACTGGCAGAAAATAGAACGGAACCAACATCAAGACAATCCTGTGTGATCCTGTGTTTCTTAGGACATATTTGATTCAGTCTGTTGCTCTACAAAGGGAAAAAAAACTCTACTCTGAAGTATCACATAGTCTTGGTATGAACACTTAGCATTTCTAAACTTTCTAAATAATCTGATTCCAATAACACTCACTGGCCACCTGCTCTATTGGGAGTCCTTCCTCACTGTTATCTTCTCTGGGGAAATAAACCTAGTGTTATTTCTTGTGTGCTGGTGAGCTGGTACAGGAATCTCAGCACCCATGTACTGATATAAACATGTATATGTATATGTATATGTATATGTATATGTATATGTATATGTGTATGTGTATGTGTATGTGTATGTGTATGTATATGTGTGTACTTATATACGTATGTGTGTATATAAATACACATGCATATATACATACCTATATAAAAATATATTTCTGTGTATATATATATATATATGTATATATCTGTGTGTATGTATGCGTGTGTGTGTGTGTGTGTGTGTGTGTGTGTGTGTGTGTGTGTATTTATTTATTTATAAAGCAAAGGCTGAAATAATCATTGAGAAAAGTGCCTTGAGGGTCCCCATTTGAAGTCCAGGGCCTGGTACCAGGGCATAATGCAAGTTAGCATAAATGAGGATACTGTCTACTCCCAACATTCTTAACCTGAGGCATTTTTTATTACTGCATTCTCATAAACTTCCTCGTTAAAAATTGGAACACAATTTTGAAAGAAAATATGATAAAACTGCAGAGAAACACCCACCTGGATTCTAGGCCTGAGCAGCTGCATGAACCATCTGTGCATACCATATGTTTAGTGCTTGATTTAGGGTGAATTAAGGGGGCTTGGAGGTAGACTGAATATCCACAGTGCAGTTAAAAAACTTCTTTCCTTCACACTTGCTTTAAATCTCCCTTTTATTTTCCTGTGATGCAATTTTTGTCTTGTCTAACGGGAGCAATCAGTGCATATTAACAAAAGATTTATCCAGTCCCAAAGTGGAGTAGATCAAACACTGACTCTTCAATTCCTGTTTCAGACAGTTGATAAATTTGTTTATTTTTGAGACAACCCATTAAGTCCAATGTTTTAGTGCTCTCCCCTAAAGAGTAAAATTAAAAGAAAACCCTTAAGCTCAGAAGAATTTGTTGACGAAATCTACTGCAATGCACCTTGGCCTCAAGCCATGCTTAACTTCACCTGTTGTGAAAGAGTCCCAGGCAAGTTTTCATAGCGCTGCAGCTCTGCTATCAGGTTCCAGAATGTAAGCTCATGTTCACCCAAGAGTTTGGAATCCACATGTCAAAGTTGGCTCAAGCTTCACATGAATGCAGATCAAAACCTTCGAGGACTTGAAAACACATTTAAAAAACAACTTAATGGATCCAATGGAATTTTAATTTGCATGTGGAGATTTGTTTAAATCCCAAGCAATTCAGAAAGGCCAGAGTATGAACTTATGTGAACAGAAGCCAATAAATTACCCGTTAGCTTTGGATTCCCTCTCACACCAAGTATCAAGCATGCTTTTTTTTGTCCACCAAATATAATTGCAGCTTGTTAGCAACATCCTGAGACAAACAGATTTTAAAGGGCTGTAGATGAAACTGCTGCATTTCTTATACTGCTTGCAAAATAACAGCATATTATGAACACCTCCAAAAGATACCTAGTAAAAATTAAGTTTTTGGTACTAATAATCCAGCTACACAACATATAAATCTAGTATCTACAGTAAATGTAGTATCTATAATAGTTTTTTTAATTCATAGAGCACCCATAAAACGCACAAAAATTTAAATAATTTTAATTATTGCTTAATTACTTAATATTAAAATTAAAGCAATTAAATTCAATATGATGAGGATAGACTATACAGATTAAGTAGTGTTTAGCAACCATGTCCTTCCAAGATGTTGTTAACAAGTTACAGCTGTGGCTTTTGGACAAAGAAATAGATCTGAAAAATAAAGTTATTAGGTGAACAATAAAGAGACTAAAAGGAGGTGTATAGTGAAAAAGTATTATCAAAAATTTGAGAAAGTCAGTGCTAAAATCTTCCTGTTAGAAATTTTATCAGAAGTAGGTTTCAGCCAGTAGGAGTGTGTTCAGAGATAAGTCTGTGTTAATTCAACTCATGTATGCAATTTTCTGTGGATAAGAGTGAATGCCGCCTATAATATTTATGTTTTAGTGAATCTTATAAGGCTTCTTGCTCTTTATGGCATGATCTTTGGAAATCTCACAACAAACATTTTCAAAGATTTTCACCATCCTGAAAAGCAGAAATAGTGTAGTACCAGTTGGTTTTGCTTGACTTTGATAACATTAAAAATGAAACTTGGAAAATTACTATAGTTTCTAGTTTCTTTTAAAGTAGACAGAAAATATTAATATATGTATTTATATTTGAAGATTTGATGCTACACTTTAATTATTCTATAACAAATGAGAGCTTTCTGCCCAAAAGTATAACTTCTGTTGTATCACCTTTCACTGACAGAATTCACTTAAATAATTTTATTCATGTAAAAAGAAAATTTAACTCCACAGCAGTGTGAATTCAAGAAATAGAAAATTCAGGGGGAAAAAAAATGCTCTGCTGGTAAAAAAAAAGAAATAACAAACAAAATTTGCATAAATATTGTTCTATCATTTCATCTTAGTTAATTGGATGGTAATTTAAATCAAAAGGTCTCAAACAGATACCATCACACTTCTCATATTCCTAAGGGGCGAGAGTGCTTGATCTGGATTACAAAAACTTCTGTTTCAACAGCACAACTTGGCCTGCATGCCAAAGGGTGATACTTTTCAACACTCTTCTAAAGCCACATCTCTCTTTGAAATGAAAATATTAATTTTCTTAGTCTGTTCAGCTCAGTAATACCAAATAGACTCATTATCGTCTGTAACCCAACCACTACCTCGTCCTTTCCTTACATTTCACTGAAGTTTGCCATGAGGACAAAGAATATGATCTTCCATCCCTTATCTCCATTTTCTCATCCCAAAACATCTTAAACATCCTCTCTCTGGATGTGTGCACAAGTATTAAATGTCAAGACCAATGCATTTCTCATTATCACATTCAATTCAACAAGTCAACGAGCAGCTGCAGGTGATGGCTGCTACTGAGCTGACCTGCTTCACTGCTCAGGACTTGGCACTGCTTTTGTCACATGGGCTCTCAGCAACAGGTAATGGCTCATTGCCATGTTTAGAAGGCTCAGTTTGTTCTTTCACATGTATTTGGGACTCCAGCCAAGATTTTGAAAGATAAAATCCTGAAAGAGTTAGGCAACCATTTCCATTTGCAAGGGCCTAAAGAAATGCTTTAAAATCAAATATATGTTGTTGGTTATTAGATACAGATGAAGATATAGCCACCTTACCTTTTAAGAACCTAAAGTTCCAGATCCTGACTAGTTTCATGGCTTACAGCATTGCCATACAGTCTTCCAGCCACAACATTAGACACTGTAGGCTGTGTCATGCACATGCCTGACACCTTGCCAGACACACACACACCATCCTGAATACAGAAGGTACAAATGTGCCCTTTCTTTGGCAGGAATGGGTTGGGGAAATACTTAAGAACAGAGAACCAGAGACATGCCTGCATAAGTGTCTGTGCCCAAACAAACAACTCCACATTCAGCTGGCAGACACTTAGCCATCCCCCTGAACTTGCAACCTTGTGCAGACCAGCAAGCCTGTAGAGCTGAGCAGAAGATAACTTCATTATCTACACCTGGTATGGACATCTCCCTATTCAAGTCCATTTGATAAGTGATCTAACTGGTATTTCCAGCAGATCTCCTCCACCAAGTGGAATGTCCTCTACCTTCCTTTAAAACGCCACAGAGAAGGATATGCCATTTGTTTCTTTCATATAAACTCCTACTGCTCCTGTGCTCATCTTGACAGTGGGGGAGCAAGGGTTGAATAAGCTTCTCTGCCTAAAGAGATAAGGCAATTACTACTTACCAGGAAAACACTCAAACTGTCAATTCTAAGCATTTATGAATGGGAACATAGATCCTATTGTGGATGAAATGAAATTTTACAGAATCAGAGACAGAAGCAATGATAATGGAAAATGTTTGACTTTTTAACCCAGAGCTTATGACATTTAACCCAGACTAGCACACCCACATGAGTGGTCATAGCTCCTACTGCTACAGTATAACAGCCAAACATTTGGTGGAAAAAGTAGGAACCGCTCAGGATAAAGAGTCCAGGACAATCCTAACAGTGAGCCCCAGGAGTGAATCATGTTTCTTCTCACACATTCCATCTTTCTCTAAGACAGTGTGCAAGCAAACTAGTTGTGTTCATGGCCATTGTCCAGCCCTGAGGTCCTGTGGCATGGAACAGCACATCTACGCCTCTAAACTTTTTTAACTTCTAAAATGAGATGGCCACATGCAAAATGACAGCTGAAAAAAAGGGTTCCTGGTCTGCACTTGCTCCCAAATTTCATTAGTGACAGAAAATACAGACACTCAGGTTTAAGAAAAACATACACAATAAGATTTATTCTGGTCAGATCAAGCTACCATTTTATCAATTGTTACTTAATAGCCTTTTGTTCTGGTGTTTTCTGCAATTTAATCAAGTAAATCACCATTCTGGGGACATCTGTATATTAAACTTCAATGATGGAAACATTATCAGAGCAACATCTCAATTAATGACACAACTTGGAATAATTTAACATGAAATTTGACATCAGTTTCACATTCAAGAACATGAACAAGAAATCTGTCAACTGGTTGCTGTTGTAAAACTGTGGCTCAGCCACTTATAAACTTCTTTCTCATGTCATCTCAGACTTTTTTAGATTGGCAAATACATTTTTATGTCATGTTATTTTTCACTTGACTTTTATTTCCAGTTTGCTCACATTTGTTACTTGTTTTCTCATATTGGATGAATTCTTTTTGTCTCTTCATTTTCGAGATGGATTGTTTAACATTTTGATTTCTGACTTTCTGTTCTTCATTCCATACACACTTCATTTCTCACACTTACCTAGCACATCCATCTTTCTTTCTGCTGAGGAAACTCTATCTAGAAAGTATAAAAAATGAAACAGCTCTTCTAATTAGTTGGACAGAAATTTTCTCATTTTCCTGAGAAACCAAAACTTTGAGGATTACTTCTCCAAGAATAATATATTTATACTTGACAAGAGAGAGCTCAATGCTTTTACATACCAGACATGTTACAACAATTTAAGAATAGTTTCCATAGCATTCAGTATCAAAATCTGATAACATTCAGTGAGGCTTCTACATAACTTTTCCTGAACATTTCATTTTGAAATCTGGCAGAGACATTAAAAGAATGTGTTGTTTTTGAGAGATGGAATGCATAAAAAATTTTACTTTCAGACCCATCTAAAATGTAGTTGGGTTTCAGTGTATTTTCCCTTTCCAAAGCTTAGACATTAGTCTTTAATATTCTGCTTATCACAGATATTCTCTATTGTACTGATTCAGAGATTGTATATGGCCATTCATTTTTGTGGGCTTCATCACACATGCTTTGACAGTAGACCACAATTAAATATTCATTGGCTCATTAAATTGTTGCAGTCAGCAATGTCTGCCAAGCTTAATTAAGCTAATATGAATATCTCAAATGATGCCACAGTTAAGGGAAGATTCTGCATAAAATGCTCACATCTACCACTCTTCAGAAGTCAGTTATTATATTGCTGTCTACAGGCTGAATTTGTTTTGCAGACCTTGTGAGAAATCAGTGTTATTAATTCTCAGGTTAATGGCCGATGGGTATAAACAACCAAAGCCTTACTTTTGGCTACTCAAATGTTTAAATGCCAATTTTACAAATATAGCTATATTTCTGGGAAAAAAAAACTCCTAGAGAAAATATCTTTGCAATGGTAATTTTTTTTAAAAGACTATACACCACTCTGGACAATCAACTCTGGTATTTTTGCTACCTGTTTAGCCTTGCCTAAAATATGACAAGTATTCCCACTCCTTGGCTTGATTAAAGTCATAGTTTGTGCAATATCACACAGAAGTATGTAGTAGGATGAGAATTCAAAATGGAAGTAAAATGCTCAACGTACAGGGGACCTTTCACCCTCAAATGCAAATGTATTCAATGCAACTGTCTGGCATTCATTCACTTCCAAACCTGTAGATCAGACTCCTTTTCAGCATGAAACAACATTTGGCTTGAAATTCATTGCAAGAAAAGACCCTAAGAAATATAAACCAGATCAGCTAAAACATACCCCAGAAATATTCATTATTCTCCACTGGCCACTCAGAACAAACATTTCTATGTAGACATCTACACTTAGGCAAGAGTGATTCCACTTGGAACATTCAAACACTTATTATAATTCAGGTTTTGCACTTTTTTCCCCCAACGTTGCTTTAAACACTCCTCTTTTTATTGGAAGAATTTTGGCTGAAAGTGACTGAATTAGTCAGTGAGAGGAATATTTCTGATAGTTCTAATCCATAGATGTATTTGTAGTTCTAGAAGCAGAGAACAAAAGTAAGAGAAAGGCTTCTGTCTTCAATAAGAGAAGGTGAACTATAAATAAAAACCTGCAGTTTCTTTTAAAATTCATTGGGCACAAAATGAAGATATAAACTGCCTCATTTACAAATGTATTCCAGGAAGCAGGGAAAAAAAAACTTGCTGTGATTTTGGTAATATATAGCCACCTCTTCTCAATCTGCAGTCTGATGGATGATTTTCCTTTTGGTTAAATTTTTTACAAGGTAACAAGAATAGTTGTTCCATTTTCACTTCTGTATGTTTCAATCACCTCACCTACTCTAGTCAGCTAAGAGACTCCTGGTATACTATAAACTGTAAAAACTAAACATGTGCTAGAGATATATTATCCAAAATAATATTACACAACTGCATTACTTCAAGTATGACTAGGGGTCTGTTTATTACTCTGAAATATTATTTCTGCCTACACTGGAAAATATATTTACCATAATTTCAGACAGAATTGTCATAAAAAACATACAAATATATCCTTAGCTGTTTAAATATCAAGTGGTTTATTACCTTAGAGGTACCTTACAGAGAAATGAACCAAAAAGGCTGGTTAGAGCACAAAACACTTTATATTAATCACTTCAGAGGCTGCTCCAGTTCACTCAGGGTTATCTGTAAAGTAAATTGTTACTCCAGTATGATTTGGCTGTTAGGAATAATAATAAAAAAAAAAATCTTGAATGCTTTAAAAAGAAAGGAACATAATTATAAGATTATTAATATTTTCATTAATTGGGAGAGATGCACTGAATTAATTATACACATGATGTACATTCTACACAAATTTTTCATCTAAACAATTGTGACCCTCCAGGGTGGTGCCTGATTCATTATAAACAGAGAATTAAGATCAGACAGACTCTTTTCCACTCTTTTGATTGCACAAAATAGAAATATTTGGGAAAAGGTATAAAAATAAACAAAATATGTTGGTTTTTTTTTTTTTTATTTTGTGGCTTGGACAATAAATCTGTGCAACATATCCCAGATAATCTGTTTTCCACAGCAGCTTTTTGGGAAAAAAAGTGTATTTCAGATGAAGGTTGCAAGTTTTTTAGAGTTCCTTGTATGTGTCAACAACACACTGTTCAATAGTACAGGGTTATTGATAAAAATCAGCTTTTACCCACAGCAATTGCTATTGTGTTCATTTGGTTTTTTGAGGATACAGAAAATGACATTTCATCTACTTTATATTTAGAGTCAGGATTGTCTGTACATATTTCTTGGCATACAGAGTTCCGGTAGAAAGCAACATACGAAACAAAACTGGAAACACAGAGTGTGGCATTTTATGATGGGAATCCGGATTGCATCACTGGCCATCACTATCCCCTGTAAAACTCAAGCCTTTCAACTCATGGATGTGAAAGCCTGTTACCACACCGAGTCAATGATCCCTGCTCAGAGGCACCCTTCTCACTACTCACCATCCATCCTTCCACTCTCCATTGCATCTAATCATTAAAAAAAGATAAATTCCCCAAATATGCAAGGACAATAACAGGAAAACACGAAGAACCAGGCAGGTCATTCATTTTCAGGTAAGGTTAGAACTGAACAGGATGCTCTGCCTTACAAACTTTATTATATGTCAGGCAATTGTGTCCCTACAAGAAAACCTAAGACAGAGAAAACTGTTTTGCCTTATCCGTATTTTGCATGTAAATAGGATGTGGAAATCTGCTCCCTCTCATTACAGTCTCAGGATGAGTGGTCTCTACAGAGAATCTCAATACACAAAGACTGTGCAACTTTTATGGACAAGGGTAATAAACAGAATCCTTTTCTTTTGGAAGAATCTTTGAAGAATCAGACTCATGCCATCTTTACTCAGCTAGGATTCTTCAACTGAAATATTCATTTTGCATTTGGGATTTTTAGAAAAGAATATATACTAACCAAGTCATTTACATTTCAACCTGTTCGAGAAAACACTGCATTGCAGAAGACAAAACTCTTCCAAAATGCTGATAGCCCAGACCAACTTTTCAAGATTAAACTGCATTCCAAAACCTAATATAATTACCCAAGAAGGTCAAAAAGCTTGTTGGGCAGCAATCCAATCTTTTCCTCATAATCTGCCTTGTCCCACCCATTTGGGCTGGGATGGCAGGAGAAAACTTTGCTTACAGCTACAACGTGTACACGTCGACTCACGGGAGAAACGTGCATGGCTTAAATCAGCTTTGCACTCCTCTGATGCCAGGCCATCTGTGTACCAGCTGTCCTCTGGTGAAAAATGGAGCACACGGAATGTTTGCTGCAGGGTTTTTCACACGTTTCTGTGCCTTGTCAGCAAACTTGTTCTAACCTGAGAGATTTGGCCGCTCACTTTACTCTTTTCTCTTCCTTCCTTAACCATGTGCACACCCACACAAAGATCCTAACTGTCAGGAGAGACCACTGCAGGGTAGTTACAAAAGAGATACCAGAATTTTTCACCTATTGCACTGTGTGCTACCGATCATCATCACCTTGTCTAATTATCTTGCTCTCTGTATCTGTGTCCAAAGTATCCAGGTGACTTTGTGAAATATTAAACTTTTTTTTTTTTTCTCTTTCCACTGTCAAAATGCTGTTAAGGTATCCTTGCATATGGCTTTTTGTGTTGGCTTTTTTTTTACTTGCCATATTTGCTTTTCTCTTGTTTGAGTGAATTTGTGTTAAAAAGAATTGCCAGTGCTTAGAGGTTGAGAGCATCATTCTCATCATGCTAGAAAGAAGACCATTTTGTGGCCACATAATGAGAACAGTAGGATCCTTAATTCACCTATTCTCTTCTAAAATTTGTTTAATAGCTTTTCTCTCTCTCTCTCTCTTTTTTTTTCTCTCAGCAAAGATTTTGATTCAGGTACTTGTAGACCTTGTCCTTATTGTCCTTATTTCTTGGTCATGACAGTCAAGACAGTTAAAAATCATACTGGTAAAAACCCTTTAAAATAACCAAGGTTTGTTACACTGATGGTTCTGGAGAGTGAAACAGGACACTAAGCAGTCACCAGGAGTCCAGCAATCACTATGGGAACTGGAGTATGGGGTAGCCTAAGCCATATTGTCTACCAGCAGGAAGAGCATTATACAGTAATCCCAACTGGAGCTGACAAATTGCTCGCTGTGACGAAAGTGCTCATTCAGTATTTGCTGTGGATAGCCCTTTGCTTGAAAAGAAGGATTGTTTCTTGAGAAGCTGGAGGTGAGAAAACGCAATTTTAAACACTGTCATTTCTTGGTTGTCCCAGCTTAGCAAGCAGGCCAACAAGATGCTATGAACTTTGATGAATGGGAGCTTCAGAGGACAAGAAACAAGGTCACAGGTAGATTTCCAGTGCTTTCTCTCTCCATTTTAGTTCAGTTTAGTTGAAGAAGTCACTTCTCAGCCAAAAGATGATTTCTTACAGCTTAGACACTTACTTTCTTTTCACAGTAACTTTTTAGCTGTCTCACTACTGAGCATGCAAATAGCCAAAGATTGACAGCATTTGTGGATGTTAAATTCACTGTAATTCATCCATTTGTAAACAAACCAATGCACTTTCTGGGACGGGACATCCCTGCAAAAGAATTTCAAAGGTGTTTCCAGCCTCCAGCCTAGGGCACAGCCTCCAACTGCCATTACCCTCCATCCAGGGGAAGCCCATTGAAGGTATTATTTAACATTTAACAATGTTAAATTTAACAAAGCAGTCTTAAAAATGCACGAGAGAGGTTCAGCATCATGAACTTAAAGATTTTGTCTCCAATCCTGCCTGTAAGGAGGACACATGCACTCCAAAAAAAAATCAAAACCACAGACCCCATAGGTTTATATTAGGAAGCAAATATTTTCAGAAAAAAAATCTCCAGGGAAGGCATACAAGGTGACCCATCCTTGTTATAAGTTTGCCCACAAATCATGCACAGCTTTGTCATGCCTATGATTTCAGGTCAGGAAAATGCCACAGAAGAACAAAACACTCTGATAAGGACTGGTGCCCACAGTGATTCTGTGTCAGCTGCTTCAAACCAGTGAAGCCATGAAAAGAAGGCAAAAGCACTAGAGATGGAGGCTTTCTCCTTTTATTGAAAAAGACTCCATCTCAAAAGAATGTTGTTCCTAAGGGATTCCTAGAAAAGGGCTCTGTGAAGCAGAGAAACACTGGACATAAGAAATGTTACTGTAAGTCAGTTTAGCTCTAGCACCAGAAAAGGCTTTCTCTGCCTTTTGATACCTTTCTGGCTTCCATGCCAGCAGTCCAACCCTCCCATTACCAAACACCACTCATGCAGTTCATGCTGGGGTCATTCACAACCCTCTTGCTGTGACCAGCACTATCAGCAGAGTGCTAAGCATGTGGAGCCACATCCACCAGTGGATGCCGGCTGCTTTGTACCACTCCAGTGATGCAAAGCAGCTGTAAAGCACGTTTAACAGGCCTGTTAAAAAAGCTTTGTTATTGCTTTCTGTAGCTGATAGAGTGCAAAGCTGCCAGAACAGCCGAAGGAATCTGACTCTTTGCTTTCTTTTTTAAAAAAAAACCTGGAAGTGCTAATCCTGACTTTGAATCCTGTGAAAATATTTAAATCTATTGGGAGGATCTTATTCATTGATAACTTTAAACTGAGTTCACTAACTCTTCTCTAGATACACCATTCCTGTCAGTCTTTCTCAAAAGACTGGATTGCTCCTTTTTAGTGGCCACTGTACTTTTTTGTCATAATATACATTCAGATATTTCAGCAACTTAAAAATTAAAATCCATCCTCATTGATCACAATAAATTTTAATTTTATGATGGCATAGAAAACACAAAACCCTCCAGGCTTTCTGCATCATGACACATGGTCTTTTTCAAGCAAGACTATGGTACCTAAAATTATCAATGTGTACATCGATAATATTGCATACACAGAATACACATATAGTTACACGCTAACCCCAAAGCACGGAGATATTGTGAAAATGACATTTGTTTTTATTAGAGACCAAGAAGCAAGAGTTCAGACATCTTATCAGACTCATGATGAAGTAAACTCCTGCTCTGTGACTGTATAGATAGTACAAAGATAATAGACCTGAGGCATCAGAGGCAGCTGGATGTGGCAATAGCCATACTAGTTTTGGTTTGCTGTCAGTCACAGAAAACTGGCCTATCTGTAGCTCAATGGGACATCTTGGCTCAATCAGATGTTCAACTTTCTGAACTCTAAACAAAGGTCTGAAAAGAGTCCTCTATCCAAAAAGTCCTGTTAAGATGGATGAGGTTCAGATTTAAATATTGAAGGCTGTATATCATCATCATTTATCTATACAGTCTTACAAACCTTTGCTACATAAACTCCTGTCAGATCCCACTAGAGAGCAAAATTTCCTTTCATTGCAAAGCTGTATTTGCATAATTATGAACATTCTCCTTCACCCCTTTCAAGTTTTAGCCATTCATTTTCAGCTTGACAGAAAAACTACTAGATAAAGCTATAAGGCATATTTTGTAGAAGAATTAATAGGCTACAATACACCTGTTAAATATGCTGTTATCAAAAGAAAAAGAAGACTTTGTCCTTCTGAAATCAAATTTACACAATTATTCAATGTCACTCTGAACAATAATGGCAAAACTGTTCTATAAAGCCCCAATCTGGCAATCAATTAAAAATATATATCTTTATGAATTACCTATAACATCTACATACAGAACATTAGATCCTTCTATTTCAAGATTAAACACAGCCACTCCTATAGCCCTAGAAACCTGACACTAAGATTTAAATTATGATAGGCACACCTTTTCCTATACTGCCTCTCCCATCTATGGCTGGAATAACAGAATTTGCACTACCCTCTTAAAATTACATTTTCTTATGAAGAGACTGAAACACCTCAAAATACATTTCAAAATAAGCTGGAAAACAGCTAAGAAAATAAAAGTTCATGTTGCAAAAAAAACCCCTTTTTATTCTTTTTCATTTTCTGTCCTCCTCAACTTGGTCTTTTCAGAATAGGAAGATCCACATTCATAAAAAGTACTTGAGAATCTAATTTCTGTCTGTGTGTCCAACTTGCAGTGAAACCAATTGGAAATCAATGGGAAATAGGTATCCTGTCTCATTTCTGACTGTGGACTCGTGTTTGAGAAAGAATAGAACATTTGGGCACAGAACATTGAGAAAGAACAGAACAGTGAATAAGGATGGAGAAACTGGTGAGGAACAACATTATGTGGCACAACTAGGGGTAAATGCAGTTGGTGCTGAGCACACCAAACAGCACAGCTCTCCAGAGCACAGTGAGGAAAAAGAGCAAAGATTCTGGTCATCTTACCTGTCATCAGCCATTTATTCAAATACCCATAATTATACCTCCTGTTCTTGTTCTTGTTCTTGTTCTTCTTCTTCTTCTTCTCCTTCTTCTTCTTCCTTCTCCAATAAAATTCTGTCGTTTAGAGACAGTTGTTCAAGATCTCACTCATTGCATTTCGAAAGGATTCTGAATAGAACTTGAGGTAGCATGTTTTAAAAGTTTTCTATAACTGAGTTTGGCCATTGCTGCTGACAAAAGAATTGAACTGGGCATAAGAGGCAGGGGAAATACTGAAAGGAGCTACACAAAGAATTTCATAGTTTTGCTTAATTTTGTAGTTCTGCTTAAACCCTGTAATTTCATAAATATAACTTTAACATTTTTGCTTAGGTGTTTAAGTACTACTCCGCAACAGGAAACTGCTTGAGGACAAAGACAGCAAGGAGCTGTGAAGATAAGAGAAAATTACATAACTAGGATTCAGTCACAAAAACCCATACCCCTCCAGAATACTAAATCAAGGAAGAACAGAAGGAACTGCTTAGATAAGAGGGAGATGGGACAGTGCCTACCTAAAGAGGAATACCAGGGCCTCATAACAATAAAAGACCCTTAAGTCAGCACATGTGAACTGTGCACATGCTAAGAGCCACAACACAAAAAGAACTGTGGTTGCAGACAACGGACAGGACTTGGAGGAGGGATACACATAGCACCATAATGTAAAGGACATATAAACCCATGAGAAAACTGTTGAGCTGGGCACACCATGGTGGTGCACACCTCTAAAACATCATAATAAAGTGTCCTGGTTTGAAGGACAGGTGTTTGCCAAGGAAAGCAGAAGCTTCCCCTTGGACTGAAAGAAAATATGATTCTTCCGATTATTATAATTTCGGAATTAAGAGAGCTCTCAGGCAAAGATATGGGGGTAGGAATAACAGTTCTTTACTAGTATATTTAACAAGACAAACAAGAACAACAACAGCTATGAAATTACCTACAAACAGAACAGTAAACCCAGTCCCAGTGTTTTTTGGCTGCAGGCACCTTTTCCCTGAGCTGCAGTTCCCGGTGCTGGGGGCGGGCGGGTCCCGCAGAGCCGCAGGAGGGCTGGGGGTGATGGCAGAGCTGTCCCAGGGGGAGAGAGAGATGGAGAGAGAGCTCTCCGCTCACGGTGTCGGTCCCAATGCTCAGCAGAGTGCTGGATGGTGGTAGTTCACAGCGAGAAGACAGCCGGGCAGGATCCGATGGTGGTTTCCCGACGCAGGGATGGGACACAGGCGGCGATCGTCCTTCTCGTCCGAACTCCGTGGGGGAAATGGGCCGAGGCCCAGCCTTCCGCTTCCTCTTCTGGCTGTTTGAATCTCACGGGGCTTGCTTCTTCCCTCCCGTCCCCTCCCCCTTGTCACCAGGGCCCAGTCAACAGGTATCTTAGCATGACAATGGGGAAAATTCCACAGAGGGGAAAAAAAAAAGAAAGAACTAACCCTCAACATAAAGAAATGCTTTTTTAATAGTATCATGGTGTCAAGTTGGTTTGTTCTCAATACTCAGGCAAGTTACTTTGGGTAACTCCCAGAAGCACATGAAGTAAAGCAATTTAGGGGAAGCATTTTGTACTCAATCATAGCATTGGAAAAATGGCATAAAAGGATGCATATAATCCCGGGAGGCACTGACTAAGTTTAGGATTAAGGTTCAATTTAGACACTCGAGCATAAGTATGCAGTGTTATGTGGTATGCCCTAGGATATATGAAATACCCCTGGCAGACATGACAATGCCTGTGCCATACCTGTGTCTTCACAGGGCATCAGCTTCCTAGAAACACTCAACGAGACCCTTATCAAAACTCCTTCTTCTTATCCTAAAACAAGCACCACTCATTATTTGTATATTTACTGACTGCAAAGGAACTCCAGTGGGAATGTTTCAGGTGTAGCTATCCATGTTGCAGATATTTAGCATTATCTTATATGAATTCCAAAGTGTGAGCAACAAATGATGTGTTTTCAAAAAACAGGGTAGCCACCACTTTTTCTGTTATGTATGGATTACCTGGAGTCTGAATTCTCTCCGCAGTTTTCCTCCATTTAGGATATTGTAAGGCCTTTCTTTTCAGAAAGGCTTGGCTGTATACTCTCTTAAAAACTATGTTTCTTTAGAGCACTTCCCTTTTTGTTTCATTGGATGGATATTTGTCAACAAACTTATCCAAAAGAAGATCTGGAAAGCTATGCAAGCATATACAGTGTGTTATTAAAACTTCCCCTTCTTCCCCTAGAAAGCCACACTGAAGATCTTTTAATTTCAAAGTCTGAAAAAATAACAAATACAACAAAACCAGTAAAATAAAAGTCACCATTTTATGGCAGCCTCCAAACATACAAACAGTGCCTCCTCTTTAATAAGCTGTCTTTTATTTCATTTATTTTAAAGGAAATGAAGAATTAAGCAGCAAACTAAAGCAGAGCCCATTCTTCTCTACACTCCAGAAGAAGATCTGACAATAGCAATAATTCATGTAAAGTGTGCTGTACTACACTGACATCTGCAAGGAGTTCATAATTCTTTGATGTTGTCTTTTATGATGCGTCTTTCTTTTCCTTAGACTAACTACCCCCCCATTGTTAAATGAAAATCTGACAGCACGGAGTATCCTGAAGCATTATACCCTGAAACTGAAGACAAGCTGGAAGATGCAAAGACTAGACAACCTGATTTTTTTCTCCTCAGGTGGCAGCTGCATTTGTTACTTTAGGCTCATCTTTGTGAAACATTACCAAGACAAAAACACTAATGTCAATCTTTCACTGACCAGTACATGAATATAATTCTCTTCAGTAACTCAGAAGTAATATCTGGATCCCATAGAGCAGACACAGAGGAAATCTGTGCTAGGCAAAAGTTTAATTATCAAGCAGGATATTAAAATCCTGATATCAATGTTGTCAACATTTCAATAACAAGTATGGTTCCAAGAATCATTGCTGCTTGGAATGTATCTTTAATCACTTCTAATGTAATAATATCTCTTCAGCAAGGCCTGTTAATATTGGTTAAGTCAGCAGCCACATTAATCAGCAGTACAGATGGATAATTTCTGCCTGAAAACAGCAGCTGAACTGATTCTAAGTTCTTGCCAAGTTTCTGCAGGAGGACTACCTGCATTCTGAATTCTATGCTTAAATTGACTCTTATTCTGCAACCAAAAAGGGAATTAAAATTTCTTGCAAAACTGCTGAATATGCTGCACTTGGGGAATCTTATGGCAAGCCTCCACCTTGAACACTGGCTTGAACACAGAAGGGCTTCTGCAGTTTAATTCAACTTAAGGCAGAGTAGCATCCCAAGAAACCAAAATCAAAGTGATGGATCAGCTGTCCCAAACTGCCCCAGGCTGCTCTGTGCTCAGTCACACTCAATGAGATTCTTATGATTAAGATCACACCAAAGCCAGCCCTCCTGGCCCACTATATTCGATGGAGAACAAGTAAATGCTCATTAGACTCCAGGGTACCATTCTTCTCATCCTTAGGAAGACTTTCAAATTAGGTCAGAAAAACCTTATCCCAGATCTCTGCTCTTTGCGTTGACTATAAACAGACCCCTCTAGTGATCAACTCAGCTGAAACTGACGCTCGCATGGCCAATGCTTAGGAGAGAGTTTATTTATTTACAGTTATAGATAAGACAAAGAATTTAAAAGAGACTTGTGCCCCACTGCACTGGCAGCTGGAGGGCAGGTGGGAAACCCCAGTGTAGGTGAGCTGTGTATAAGCACCTGAATGAAGTACTAAACTGAAGTACAATGTATCTTATTTCTTCTTTCCTTCTGTGAAAGGACAGAGACCAAAGTTTCAATGTCCAACTTACTACTCTGTTTTGTAGCAATTCATGGAATGGAATTATAGACTCATAGAATCATTTAGATTGGAAAAGACCTTTAATATCAAGTCCAACATTAACTCACCGCTGCCAAGCTCACTGCTAAACCTTAAATGTCACATCCACATGTCTTTTGAATAGCCCCAGGGATGGTGATTCAACCACTTCCCTGGGCAGTCTGTTCCAATGCTCAATAGCCCTTATGGTGAACAAACTTTTACAAATATCCAATCTGCCACGAGCAGCCTAGGAGATGCTGTGGGAAACAGTGTCAAAGGCTTTACTAAAGTCCAGGTAGACACATCCACAGCATTTCCCTCACCCCTCAAGCAGGTCACCTTGTCATAGGAGACCTTGAGAGGAACCCATGCTGTCTGGGTCTGATTCCCCAGCTGTTCTGCCATGTGATGACACTTAAGATGATTTGCTCCATGAGCTTCCCTAGCACCAAGACCAGGACGAGCCTGTAGTTCCCTAAAACATCCTCCCAGCCCTTGTAGATGGGCATCACATTTTTTTGCCTCCTGTCAACTGGAACCTTCCTGGTTGACCAAGGCTGCTGGTAGATGGTAGAAAGGAGCTCAGTGAGCACTTCCACCAGCTCCCTTAGAACCCTTGGGGGGATCCCATCCAGCTCCATGGAGTTATGTACCAGTAACAACAGAATAGTGACATCACCTCCTTCCCTAAATGTCAGGGAATGCCCCATACAAATTGTGCATGCAGGACCTAGATGTTTATCTCCCCTGTCCCTGCCCTCACAAGGACTGATGGGATGGTGGTGCAAGACAACCTAATGGCTGCTCCAAACAATTTCATGACTGTTGCTGTTTGTATTTTATGTAAAGTACAGGTGCCAGGCCATGTGCATGCACACTCTACACAGTAATGCAGTTAAAGTGACATTCTTAAAGTTATCTAACTGAAATATTTTCAGTGAGGGAAAAAAAAAATAAGGGTATGTTTTCACTACAGATCATAAAGTGTGCAGCAGGATTGGAAAAGACAAAGCAGGAAAACCAGCACAGTTAGGAGAGACATCTATACCCAGTAGGCTAGTGAAGTGCTTTGAATTCAACAGATGCTTGAAGTCAATGCCTGGGAAACAGAAAAGTTGCTTTTCTACCAGGAGCCCCTTTGAAAAACTCTACCTTCACTTTCCAGCTGGCATATTTAATTTTCAATTTACGAATCTGACCCAAAAGGTCAAGGTGTCTCATGTCCAAGGGAGATTCCTGAAATAGCTGGTAATGATTTAATTCAGATCCTAGAAACATTTTAGAATCAACACTTAAGTATGTGGGGGGTAATCTGAAAAAAACTATTCATTTAATAAAATTATTATATTAATAATATAACAATTACAATCTCTAATTATAACAAATAGATACCTTTACTCACATGACTTTTGTCTTTCCATTAATTTGTAGAATGGTCTATTAGTCAGATACCCTTATTCCAGCAAGATAAGAATGTAGAGATACAAGATATACAGCACCTTACAGGTGAAGATTAGCTGATTAATCAAAAATTACTACCTGTGTCACTGATTGTCCATTAAGTACTCCACTTTGTTATCACTCCATCTCCTTTTCACTAAAAGGCAGAGGATGAAGAAGTCAAAACGCCTATCAATGATTTCAGAAGTATGCTTTGATCTTGTCAATAAAAATACATATTAAACATCTTCTCAAAGGTACATCATATAATGCAGCAAACAAAAATTCACTGTATAGATTCAAGTACTTAAAGGTCCTGGATGAATTTTTACTAAAATGCTTGCTTTGGTTCATGATCTAGATAAAAATCATTATATGTCTGTTTTATTTTACATTGACCTGGCAAAGTTAACAGTTCAGAGAGCAGCTTTTAAAAAACATTTTTAAAAAGTACTTACAGTTCCACTGAAGATAGTCTGTTACTAAAACAGAAACTACATCTCTTTATCTCTCTATTAACAGGGAACTTTGCATCCCTCCTAGTTTATTGGCCATATATGCAGAAAAAATATCATCAATGAGGTAAATGTTCATCTATTTCCCCTAGCTTTAAACCCAGTTCTGCAATTCTCTTGTTGCACAGCCTTGGGCTGTCATCTACCTTGAGTCTTATTTTGCCCATTGTAAAAGAAGAGCATTCCCATCTACCTCATAAAGATGTTGTATTGACTGACTCCACAAAGCACAAAGAACATATTAAAATGCTAAGTGTTATTATTATGCCTGACCGTCACACAGTACTCCATAAATTATCCAATTGCCTGAAAATAAATTCATTATTATTATTTTATCATGTTTAAGCTAGTGTGGCAGTTATGACACTTTCAAAAGCCATCTTCATTTACTATCAAACAAGGACACAATGAGGCAGGAGCTATGGAAACAGCTGACAAGAAAAGGTCTCTTCTTCTGTTCTTGGAATATTAATAGTTTAGTCATAAACTGAAAGTGCTGGCTAGCAGAATAAATAAATCAGCACAGAATTTAGAGTCTATTATTTCTTAATGCTCTCTACATTAGATTATGCCTATTTCTAAAGTTATTGGAACTTAGGTAAATTTTGTTTCCCTAGAGTGATTGGCAGCACAAAATCTCAAAATATTTTGCTATCACCTATCCTTGTTTACCCTACAGACTCTATTACCTACTGCTGTCTCTAAAAATGCATTTCTATTATAATAGTTCCAAGATCTTACTAAAGCATGCTGCCCTTCTAGAGCTACTGGAAATTACTTTGACATCACAAAATTTATATTCAAGACAGTGTTTCCCCCCTGCTTCCCACAACATCTCCCAAAATCCACATTCTGCTGCAGAAGGGTTCAGAGGTTTTTGTGATTCATATACTCTGCCTCATGTCAGCCTTCCACACTGCACAGGATTTAGGGCTGTGCTTTTAGAGCAGTCTGTAAGTTTTCTGCTGCCCCTTATAATTGTTCAAATATCCAGCTGCTGCCTGAGCTGCAAAGCCACCACAACGCTGTGTTGTACGAACTTCATTCAATACAACTAAAACTGCATCTACTGATAGTGAGACAAGGGGTGCTCACTTTGGCCAGATTCCCCCTCTTTACATAAAGTGAATATCAAAGTGATTAATTGAAGGAAAACGACATGTTTTGAATTTGCAGCGGCTGCTCATTCTTTTTTTCTCCATTTGAAAAATCCTGGCTGACAGAATTAAGTCTTCAAAGCTCATTCAGTTTCTATTTTTTTTCTTTTATTGCCTGCTTCTCACCAAAGCTGCAAAATAAAAGAATGAATCAGCAGTGTGTGTCCAATTAAGTCATGTTTACAAATAATTTCTCATTATCTGCTTAGAAATAATGATGATTTATGGTCATTCTGGGATGTAGTGTAAGTTTGGAGTTTTATATTTCAGACAGAAAATCTATTATGGAGTCCTGGTGCTTTTATTAATTTGTTGTCTCTCTCAGAGAGAAAACCTCACTCAGACCTCTTGAGGGACTTTGTATATGTCAACTTCATTTTAAAATCCTTTAAATATATTTAAATGTATGCATTTCCAAACTCTCGTGGCCACAGTATATCTTAACTGGGAAAAAAAATCATACATAAATGATTCATGAGGCACTTACTTGCTGGGATGACAGAGAGAAGACAGAGAACCACCCAAAGCTTTAAAAAGTCTTACCCTCCTGCACCTCAGGACACAAGATAGACAAAGCCTGAATTACACCATACACTGGGTATGTCAGGTTTAAAATTAAGACAGCTAGCCTTCATCATAACCAAAAACATTTTAGGTATGTGCCCATTTGCTGAGCAGAAGGGGGAGGGAAGCACCTCCCAACAATGCTGTGATGGGAAAGTTGGGACTTCTCCCACAGAGTGCCCAAGCATGCACAATGGGAGAAGAACCAAGGAATTCATACAGCTAATTCACAGCTGAACAACGGCTCAGTGGGTTGCTCTGATATACTAGGACTGTATGAAATTAGGAAATGTTGTTACTTCACGCAGTCTTGAATAGAAAGAAGCTTCCTGACACAGAAAAGACATAAGCAAACGTTGTAATAGGACTAATAGTGGATTTACAGGAGTGAAAAGACCTATTGAATATACACATACAAAAGCATAATTTAATGTGTAAAGTGTCTGTCTCTTGATGAATAGGTTGGAAATTCAATAGCAAAGAACATGCAAATGGCCATAAGATTTTTAAAGGGATAAAGTCTGAAAATACTCTGGTTTTCTTTCTTATAGAGTTACCATGATAGTTTTCCCATAAAGTCAAAGCTCCTTTATTGCTAATTGGGTTTGTCTGCAGAAAGCTTAGGCATTCAAACACTGTTTCCTTCCCTTTCATAATGCCTTGTTTTATAAAGTAGTCATTCTCATTCATGATCTTTTCTTTGATGAAGAAAATATATTTAGATTCCTGTGGGGAAAAAATAAAATACTGAAGATAACAACTCTATTATTGTAATCAGTTTATGCCCACAGGTTAGGAACAAGGAAAGAAGAGAATTGCCATCAGAGAGAGAGGAAATTCCCTACATGGTTTTCAATGCCTAGAGCCAGAGTTGGCTCTATAATTTGCATTATCATATTTACATGGGAAATCACAATACATGCAACCTAACATTTATAATTTTCTTGTGTTTGCATGAGTGCTGGTTCAAGCGGAAGAGGTCTAAGTACTTGCTTCTAAATATAGATGTTGAAAGCAATGAACACTAACATGAAATACATTAATTGATACATTAATTGTTTTTAAATATATTTATCTAATGCTATCCCATTATTAATATTGTAGCATTACAAAAAGCAAGATGCAGATATTTACTGACAGTGCAGAATGTTTTACTGCTGCAATGCTACTTAGCTCAAAATACCTTATGTATATTTACCCAGCAAACCATTCCTTTTTTATATTAAGAATCTGAAGAAACTTCCTTCAAACAGCAGGCTGCTTGGCTTATAGAGTAGGAACAAGTTCAAAACATTGCAAGAAGAATTTAAATTCTAATGGTTATGTTTCTACTTTCACACAAAATTTTACTTTAAAATTCTTCACTATATCATAGCGCGTGAATCAGCAGCTATATTTTGTCCCATACCTCATCTACATTGTACAAATGTACCATGACAGCAACATGACATCTGCAGTGAAACAACACACCAGAGCTTCTTGTATGCCTATATTTGATGAAATTAAACTGGTATTTTAAGGTAGGGTGTTAGGTAGTAAGGTAGGATGTTTAACTTTCACTACTGTTTCTATTACACTTCTTTACCAAGGGTGAAACTTCATTGCTCTTAATTGTAAATACATTTAGAGTTAGGGGAAAAACCCTTGACCAAAAACTAAAAACCCCACACCTATTTTTTTAAAGCATGCTTTAAAAGCACATTCTGAGAAACAGCAGTGAAAACAATACTATAGTCTCACTGAAGAAAGATTCCCTACCCAGAAATTTATCTTCTACTAGTAACTTCTGACAGGGTTTGTTCCTGTCTAACCCCCACTACTGAGTATCAGCTTGCATTCATCAGCTATTCAAGGACCTGGGATAGAGAACTGATGAAGGTTAAAATTAACTTATTTTGTTTGGAGGTTACCTATGGTCATGCTGTGGATTTGCTGGATTTGGTTCGCTGTACAGACTCTTCTGCCAGCATAAGGAGGGTATGGGGCAGAACAAATGAGCTGAATTCTTTTCAGGTAAAACAGTGGTTCCATTTCAGGTAAACAACCAGAGCAACTGCAGTTATATCTGCTTTCCACTTTGTCCTACAAATCCAAAATTAAATTCTAAACAGCAAAGTGCCAGTTAGCTTTTAATTTATCTGTTATAATGGTGAGCAGTAGATTTACATAGACACAGACACACACATATTGGAATACATAAGCTGAGAGCTTCTAAATAGCAACTAAAGCAGCATCTTTACCTTAAAACTTATTTTAAAGTGCACAGGTCAAGTCCCAACCTCTACTAGTTTATACAAAAGAAGGCAGCTTCTCTGACTTGTATACAAACTCTCAGTAGGAACAGGAATCTAAGGGAAGTAAAAAGGCAAAAACCTTACCCCATAATGTTCCTCCAGGACACAATCATGTAATAACCACTTGATAGTTTTAAAAGGGATCTAGAAGGTAGTAGTCACTGAGGAATTTGTTTTGCATCCATGACATGTACTGCCAAGAGAAGCAACTCAGTCAACAGTAAAAATTAATAAATTATGAACTTTCTTCCAGCTGTCAGTATTTCTTCAAGGAGGGATTTGACATAAATCACTTCTAAGATATATTAAGACACTCCTGATTTAAGGTATCCAAGCATATTCTGGCATTGCCTTTTACTTTTTTGGCATTACTTTAGGTTCTATTTTGGACAGATCCTTTGTTATATGTAGGACAGAAATTATGGATACATGAACCTCAATATATAAAATGGGGGTTTTTAATGCCAATTGTAGACACTGTATTTGACATCTGATGCATAATGCTACTGGTAATGTCTTGGTCAGAACGTAGAGATGTAAATGTATCATTCTTTTCAGTAAAATGAAGCACTGAATATTTGGAATCAATAACTTGAAGAAATATCTACAGGCTATAATATACCTCTTAGTTCTGGGCCGGAAAATTACTCGCCACCTCTGACACTTGTTTGGCAGTGCTCTGGGTTTTGGCCAGGACAGAGTTAATTTTTTGGCAGTAGCTGTGGGGGGTGAGACTGGAGCCTTTGGGGCATGTCTGGGCTGTTTGTCCATAGCACCAGGGGCAGGAGAAAGGCACTTTCACTTCAGAGAAGGTAGGAATATTTTGAGGCCAGGAAAAAGCAATTGGCATGGGGGGTTCAATCATCATAGCTTGGGGTCTCAGGGTCACACCGGGTCGGGTCAGTCAATGAGCATTTTTTGCATGTAAATCAACCTCTTTTTGTACACTTCTGTTATTGTTGCTGTGACTGTCTGGGTTTGTATCTCGTTGCTGTTTCCAGTAAACAGTTTTTATCTCAATCCATCTTTTTACACCTTTTCTGTGCCTCCAATTCTCAACCCCATCCTGAGGTGGGAGAGGGGAGGAGGCAAAGGGCATCTGCTTTGCGAGAGTCTTAGGAAAAAGGGGTAGGGATGGGGGAACTAAACTGCAGATTTCTGTTCCTAAACCACAACAGGCAGAAATGATATTTTGTCAGGAAAGCAAGAGGTGAACTACGAGCTTTGTGGTGAAACTTCAAAACACCTGTCACATCCTCACTGAATTCTGCTTCACAGAGTACTGAATGAATTCCCTTAAATTATTTGACAGGTGATGTTTGAAGATCTGGCAAAAAAAGGAAAAAACATCACAAGCACTTCTCATCTGTGCAAGACAGATACATGTTCTGTTGTCCTGTTTTTCTCCTTCCGGCTGTCGCTTCTCTCAGAGCTTTAAGCTGGGGCTGACTGAGCAGATCACTTGTCTGCTCAGAAAGAGCTTTCAAAGCACAGATATTAAAAAAATAAACAGGAGAAATAGTCACTAAAATCTTCAGAAAATAAATGTGCAAGTTTTCACTGGAAAATCCAATATTGTTTCATCCAGACTTATTTCTTAGTTGTGTATACAAACTTCTCTTGGCATAAGTTGTAACACCATCAGAGACAGCTATTTTAGCAAAAGTCAGAAAATTCTCTATTAACTACTTGCAGCTTAAGAAAATATACCAACAAGCTCTCTTGAGAAGCAGCAGCAATTCCAGCATAACAAGGACCTCAACAGCCCAACTCTACACCAGAAAGAGGTGGTCTGTGCAGCAACCTGGACCCTGCCTAGCATTTCATAATGCTATACCAACAAAATCAATGTCCTCTCCACTGAAAGTAATAAACAATTATGGAAATAGAAAATAATTTGAATTCTGAAAATGAAAATAATGACACCAACACAAACTCAATGAGGACACAAGGAGCAATACTCTTCCTGTTCTAAAATGTACTTTAAGGGCATGTGCAAAATTTCAATGACCTGGTTTTATACATGGCAGAGTATTGCTCTGTGTACGGGCCTTTGAACAAACCAGCCACAGAAGGTGGTCCTTTACTGAGTCACCATTCATAGTTCCTAGAGCATGGACAGGCAGTGGAGAAATATTCTTAATTTGAGGAATGACAACATGTCTGTAAAACTGTCTGGTTTAAAAGCTTCACCCAGGCTTTCTGGGATAAAACTTGGGATTTTTTTCTTGAGAGGATAAACAGCTATTATATATAGCCCATCTTGTATTCATTAGCTAATGCCCAGCTGTGAGATGTGCTGAACTTCAGCATTAAACAGCCATTAGTGGAACATAATTTGGCACTTTACAAACATTCAGTAAATATAGTAATGTTTATCAGAAATCTTCCACTAAAACTCAGGAAATATTATTTTTCCATGTTTTCTGAGAACTGAGGTCAGAAATAACTTGTACAATATGCCAACACAAAGATGATCAATCTGGCTGAAACGAGCTGTCTTGTCAAATGTAGGTTAACAGACACCAACAACAAAAATTTGAGAAAGAAAACCAGCTAGGGTTGAAAGATGAAGCAGGGAAATTGGCTCAATGACAGACATTTCCTCTTCACAGACCATAAATCAAGTCCTCATCAAAGTACTTGGCTGTGGTCTTGATCACAATGTGCAAATACTACAGAAAGTTTAAAATTATTTTTGTAATGTTAACACATTTCCTGTGGGATTGGATCCTGCAGCAATGAAAACACTCTTATTCCAGGTTTACACAGCAGGTGACTGGCATTTAAATCCTATGACATGCTAAATAGCTTTATTTAGGTGCCCAGTCTTCTTACTTTCAGTAATATACTTTTTTATTTTAAGCAAAGTATCTTTATAACATCTTGGCAATGATCCAGCTATAAACAAAATTTAATTGAATTAAACTTAAGGTCTCATACCTTCTGCTCTGTTTTTTATTATATTCACAAAACACAGTAGAAGAATCCAGCAGTCCTATAGGCAGAATTCATTAGGTAAACTGTTGTCTGTAGAGGGAAACAAGTATACAAGCAGCATTGGAACACACTAGTAAAAATACATAGAAACAAATAGTTATTATGGCTGGAAAAACGAATGCAGAGAAAAAATGTTAAAAAGTGCATTCCAGTAATATTCAGGTTAAGGAGCTGGGGACATAACTAAGGCATTCAATGAACCACAAGCAATTATTTTTGAAAATTCAAAGCTATAGCAATTCCTTGTAAGTAACTGCAGTACCTACATTCAAAGTTTGGAAAAAGGCAATCGGCCACTATCCACCTAGTGACCACTCTAAAATAAAGCAGAGGAGCCTACATGGTGCTACACTGAACATGGGGAAAAGGAGGCCTATTCCCAGGGTCTGGAGCCAGTCTTTGGATTTACTGAGGGAGGTGACATCACACGGCCACATCTAGACTTCCACATTGGCCTGGGTTTGAATCCACCATCATCCCAAATGCTCCAATCATCATCACAGAGCTATGAGGAGCAGGTTTCCTTCAGAGGCACAGGAGGAGCAAAAGTCAAGTCTTGGAAGTGCCTAATGGAGGAGATGCTGCCCAGAATCTTTTCTCCATGGCAGTCATGGACCTCAGCTAGCCCTGCATAACTGGAGTGTCCCCCTTTCACTGCTTCTGCTGAAGCTTTCTTAATCCTTGCACACAATTTAGACTATGAGACAAAGAGAAAATTAAGTAAATTCAAAGAACTAAAATAATTCACAACTGGTATATGAAGAAATTTTTAAGAAAATAATGCATTTGGCAACAGCAGAAGAGAGATTCAAGCTATGCTCATGCAGAAAGCATTGATATAAAGGCAAAAGAACTGTTTTACCCTGTCCATAATACAGGCCAGTAGGTAAAAAGGAAGAAATCAAATATTTAGAGAACATCAGTCAGGGATGACTCTGACAGTCAGATGTCAACAGTTTGGAAAGAAATAGCCTCATTTTTGACCTGGAGCAATCCAACTGAGGTGAGAAATGTGCCGGGAAATATGAAAGGCAGCAAGGAAGCATCAACTACTCACCCTTGCATTGTCTGGAGCTGAACTGAGTCCCCACTGCTTTGAGGCAAATATTAATCATCTGCTGGCACAATGGTATTACAACAATAAAACAGTCAGACTTTAAACAGTTTTGAGTGTCTTTTTCTTCCACAGAAAAATAAAGCCTCACAGATTAACACAGACCTGCAAACTCCTACTCTATACACGTATATGTGTAAATAGCTTATTTTCTTGTATTAATTCCATTCATTTCAGCTCAGCCACAGTGACGGTCTCCTGAAACACCTATTCTTGCAAAGCTTCATCTCCATGGCTCGTGCATTGAAAAAATTCAGACATCTCCAAATAGAAGGCAGTAATGAAGTTGGCGCTGCTTGAGCAACAAAGCCTATAGTTTATAGCCTAGTTGCAAGTCCAGACTGCAATAGAAAGTAATTTTAGTGGAATCACATTAAATACATTTAATGCTTTCATCTCTAGCACTTGAGTTCTTTTTTTTAATATAAAAAAGTATAAAAAAAATTACTTCACTGTGGATGAAATGTGGAACAGATCAGGCAATGAAGATGCAGAATATGTCACTGCAAGGAGTGGTTTAGGGAGGAAAATGCTGTCACTGCATGAGTAGTTGTCTCTACAGCAAATTAATTTGCCTTAAGAGCACAATGAAACTTCTGCTGCTGTAGCATCTCTTACTGCAGCTCTTCTTTGACTGTGCCTCCTGCACTGGCTTTCTTTGTGCAGGCATATATAGTATTTTGCAGACACATTTAACAATATGAACTCCTAAGACTCCACCATATGCACCACCACTGTAATTATCACTGTTCAGGGAGCACATCCAAAATTTTGAATACTAGGACACCTTTAAGCACAACAACAACATGGTCCCAATATGTGTAAATTTCAAGTATTGAATGATGACAATTTAATGGCTCATCTCATCTGATCCAGTAAAATGTATTAGTGAAACACATTTTATACCCTAGTTGTCTCTGCTATTGATCCATGCTGGAAATCAAATTTTGTCAGCTATTTATTTTGTTAAGCCTTTTTGATTTTATGTAGAAATGTGAGGTTTCATTCTAATTAAATATACAGCACAATATTTCTTACAACATAATTAAAATAGCCATTTATGACCATAACAAGACATTTACCATTCTGTGTCCTGCAGCTAACTGCAATCATTCATAAACACAAATGATGAAGAATTTTCAGTGGTGCACACCTGCCCCCTTGTGCCACTTTTACATGACTGCCTTTTCCCTTGCTACTCAGCTACAGCTCACCCAGCCCTGAAGGGCTGTATTAAAACTTCACATGCAGGTATTTTGCTCCTTATGTTCTTTTTCAGTGTACAACAGAAAAAGAAAAGTGATACCACTGTATATCTCCATCTCAGCTACTGGACGTTTTTCTTCTAAAAATGCAGTGAGATTTAGAAAAATGGGAATAGGTTCACAGATATCAATCGAATGTTTATCAGGAGGATCGCAGCAAACTACTGTGGCCAGTGGCAATTGTTGAATGTCTTCACTGAACCATGCCAAGAGACCTTTTCTCTCATCCCAGCAGAAAACTGCCCAGATAAAAAAAGAAACAAGAGAAGTTTGTTCTGCCCTGCAACAAGAAAAAAGTAAATCATGAAGGCTGGTTTTCACGATAAAAACCTACCACACTTGGAAAATGGTTGGCCAAGGGAGGCACTGAATGCTTTTGAGCATAAGTTGATTTGAAGAAAAAAAACTAAATTCAGGCATGTTTCTTTTGTTCCTCCAGGCTTTGTAGTTGGACTGCAGAGTATGGAAAATATTCATCACAAGTGCTCATGTATCCACCTAGGAGAAATAGTGCTTGAACATCAACTATGCTTTCCTACGGGCCATGTGCAGGAGTAAGTGGCAGGGCTCAGCTCCCAGGTAATGCAATCCACACAGCCCTAGTACTCTGGGATGCCTCTGGCTCAGCAGCTCCTCCTGCCTCCCCTGGGTCTGTATTCCCTCCTGGCACACTGGCTACACCACCTCCACTACTGCACTCCCACCTCCAAGGTAACATGGCCCTGTGTCCTGCCTGCCACAGCTGCGGTTCAGATGGTTGAGACAAAAATTTGCATTAAAGTCGAAAGTACGACTTACATAATTTTTTTTTTTTTAAAAAAGAATGGAGGGCTCAGAAATCTGTGGGTATTGAGCCCATGCTGAATGGCAGGTCTGATCTGCATGTTTTGCAGAAGGTGTCTTCGAGGTCACCCAAGCAGAGTGACTTGCCCTGAGAAGGTTTGGGCTCAGGACTGGCTGACGCAGTAGAGGTGAGGTAACACCAGCTCATCAGTGGTAAAGCATCACTTCCTCAGAGCTTTGTGAGGAGCACCCAAACCCTTAACAAAGGTAGGACAAAATTAGGATTTGGCCCTCATCTTTTCCAGGTCCCCCATTTCTGCTTGAGGATTTCTTATCTGTTCAAGACCAACATGAGCATTCTCCCACCCATTCCACATAACATGATTTAAACATGACCCATGATGTGTTTAGCCACACAGGATGTACTGAGTCAAAGATATGCACTATATATCCCTTCAGATTTTCTGGACAGCAGATAGGAAATGCTGAAGCCAAAACAAGGTCTTAAACATCTCCAAGCTGAAGCCCCTAACTGAGGATGGCACAGGCACTCATCAATCCCCACTCATGTTTAATAGCCCTGAACTCTGTGCTTGGAAGGTGTATCTCAGATAGTATTATAAAAAATCAAAAAGATATGGTCTTTCAGAGCATGACTGATATAGTCATCCAGTAACTCAAATCCTCATCAAGAATTTGTTCTTCTCACCATCAAAGCAATTTCAAGTAAGTATCTTGCCCAAGAATTCAGAATTGATATCCATTTCACTGATTATGTCCCATTTCACATAGCTTAATTAAATATTCCTCAAAATAAAAAGATGGATAAAAAGTCAAAATAGATCTAGCCTAGTTGTTAGATACTTGGTTTAAGTGCAAACAAAATTTTATGATCCATAATTCATTAAGCATTTCACTATTTATATTCAATTCATTAAAGGATGATAACTGGTTTCATAGAGCACACTGGAGTGTTAAAATGTTCCATGAAATTTCCAACATTACTCTGTAATCAGATTCAAATTTCAGCTGTAATTCGAAAACCTACTTGTCTCTCATCTTCTGGGTTCTGAATCTAAATATCTTATAAAATCTGCCTCTTCAACCTTGTTTTTGCCTCACACAGCATGATACAGACATGAAATAGAGCAGATTAATACACCTTAGTGTGGACTAAGAAACAAGGTCCCTTTATTCTGATATGATCCATGGTTTTATACCATTGCTTTCTGAAGATATATAAAGCTGTTTCATCCTGTACAGAACCCTTCACTGCATAGCCATACAGAATTTAAATGAAAAAAAAGTTTTTTAAATGCACTTAAGCACAGAATAATTAATCTTGTTTCACCTACCTTATTTAGCTGAAGTGAACAGTGAAGTCCTGATCCAGTTGTAGATTCACTATGATGGTGATCAGGGTTAAAGCATGTTGTAATAATATGTGAAAAATCTCTTATTATTTAGCTCCCCAAAAAGAAGTGACACGATTAACTTTAAAATATATGGTCACTAGACCAGCAGTATTTAGAGGAGGAAAAGCTGGGGGCGGGGGGGAGGCACAAGAGTGTGTGTACTTCATGGATCAACTTGTAGGAGAAACTAAAACTAACTTCATGGTGACCGGTGCCCACACCCTTGTTTTGAATTACTTTGTACTAGTTCAGACTACAGTTCTGTCCTTGTAGGAGGCTGAATAAGTCATGTTCATATTCTTGATCTCTGAGAAAATGCTAGTAAAAAGAAGGCTTAAAATAAGAAAACATACATCTGTGGAATGGCAGAAAGCCCACAAATTAGAGGGCCTGATGTGTCCTTTTGGCTTAGCCGTCGTACCATAAGCTGAAATAAAAAGTATACCAACAAAACATAAGCAGCAATAAGTCAAATCAGCATTTAAAATCAACCTGTCCAAAAGCAGCTGCAGCTGGGCTGACTTTATAGCATCTGGAAAATATACCACATTGCAAAGTTATAATTTTACTAATTTCACAGAGCACTGGTACTGCAGTGATGGTTACTATTTTCAAAGGAGTGACAAGTTGAGAAAAATCTCACTGAAGTCTGTGCTAGGTGCTTGCTCTAACATCAAGATTTTTGCTGTTGCCATTGTGGCACGTCCGC
Organism: Cinclus cinclus; assembly: GCF_963662255.1. Lineage (NCBI taxonomy): Eukaryota > Metazoa > Chordata > Aves > Passeriformes > Cinclidae > Cinclus > Cinclus cinclus. The sequence goes on along the minus strand of NC_085046.1, from coordinate 18,520,824 downwards.
CCTCTCATACTAATCACAGCTGTGCAACAGAGCATCGTGACCAGAGGCATTTGAACAGGGAGTATATTATTTGTGCAATATGTTTCTTGAGGGTGGAATAAAAAGCCTTGGAATGAAGGATATTTTGCAGATGTTACTTAGCATAGCAATGAAAAAATAGTAGGAAGGGAAAGTTACTTGAAGTACTCCAATGTTTGTGGTCTTTTTCCCATCTCACAAAGGTAACTGCTACAGGGAATGAATGCTGAACATAGAGCAGAGCAAAACCATTTTAGTTGGATTTAGGGGCTGAAAGAAAATGCAAGGGAGCAAGTTAATATTATGGTAACTTTAAGATTTGAAAGCATGACTAAAAGTTGTCTTCCAAGGCCTTACAACACCCTTGAATGTGTTCTTCCATTGAAGATTAATTTCTCTAACAGCATGCTAGTCATGCTGCGAGGGGCAGAGCTTTCCCACTATTTTTAATAAATTTTGCAAAAGGGAAAACAGTGGTTAGAAATGCAAGCATGCTGAATGCCAGTTCAAATGCCTATTTAGCTGCTCCACCTTGCACGTGGTTTGCCAAAACTTTCTGATTAACTTTCTTTATTTTCATACTGATCAAGGAATTGTTTACGCTGCACAGCTAACTTGTTAACTATGAGTAACTGTCATCTAATTCTTGTATTTGTTTTGAACTGGTGGAGTAGAAATTAAAATGATAGTCTCTTGAATAGCTGGGTCACTCAAATAAACACATTTCTCAGTTGAATCACTTGCCAGCAAGACCTGATCTGCCACTTATCCCATTTAACTCGAGATATCCTCACTGTATAATAGCTGCAGTCATCAAGGCTGCCTAAACAGTCCCTTAGAGCTTAATTCATCTAAGACATTTTAGATGTATGCTTCCTAATGTCAGTACAAGCTACAGAATTGGAGGATGTCAATGTCAGAGGAGCTATAAGTCAGGAAAAGTGTTTATTTTATAATGACATGTTTATTTATAGAAAGGCTGGGATTTGGTACAGATAGTCACGTCTCACAGAAATCCCATCTGATGAATACAAAATAAGCAGTGCTAGGAACTGAAAAGTTCTGGTAAGCAGGATAGTGTCTATCCACCACAGCTTCCACAGTGAGCAACAGACTGCATTGATATGGTATGAGCCCTTCACTCTAACACTGAAGGACAGAGAAAAACTTCTGAATCAAGAGTTCAACCCAAAACCAGGGATAACATAATAAGGATGCTAATCCTCTGAAGAAGAGAATGAAGAACAACTGATTTAGATATTGATGAGACAGCAAAAAATGTAATCTCCCTCTTTTCTGAAATCAGCACCTTATTTCAGAAGCAGCCACATGTATCCACAGGCAAGGAAAGCCAGGGAAAACACAGTCAAGAGGACTCCTCAGAGAGAACTGCTCACTGCTGAGCCAGCAGAAATGTAACACTGCTTGGGACAAATGGGCACACGTTATTGTTCTGTGAGTTCTGCTCCAAGGTCTTGACAGGAGAACAGGTAGGTGTGAGTCACACTAAAGTTCCAAATCTGAATACAGAAACTGTGGAGGCCAGACAGTGGTCTGAAGGCCTGCCTGGAGAGGCCCCAGGCCCACCAGATTCAATGACAGAGATGTTAGATCTCGACGGAAGGAAGAAGAGGTAAAAGGCAAAGGACAGTGAAGCCAGTGTACAACTGCTGAAGGAGGGAGAATTTCATGGGGACATAACACTACCATTTTTCAAGCAATTTAAAGTCTTCTCAGTGCTTTGAGAAACTTCTTAAAAATCTATTCTTTGGGTCTTGGAAAAGCTGCTGTACAAGCAACACAGACTGTAAGCACGTCAAGAGAAGAAAAATGGAGGAGGAAGAAAAACAAAGAAAAAAGATGGCTTCAATCAAAGAACAATCACAAAAGCTGACACTGGTTTGTGAAAACATTGAAAATGGATATTTACGCATCAAGCAATATTTTAAGATACAGATGTTACTACCTGCAGATCTCTCTTTGTACATGCAAGTGGTCAAAGCCACAAGCCAGTAGTCTTCTGCGCAGGAACAGGCCTCTCCACAAAATCTCTTGATTTTATCAAGAGCGGGCAAGTGAGAAAGAAACCAAAGCTAAAATAGATAAAATCGGGGATCTTTTTAGGATGCAGTACATAAATATGAATCTCCAGTTTCTGCTGTCATTGTTAAGCATGATGCCCAGCAAGTAGCACATCATGCAGTATCGAATTTGTGGAGCAGCTGAGCTCTGTGGCACATCATCTCATTCTGGTACTAATCACAGTTCCGAGTTAGGAGCTTGTTGCAGTGCTATGGGGCTTAATCATCTGACTGTACTTGAAGGATTTCCTTATTGCTGGGCACAAAAATATGTTGTTTAAACCTACTGACATTTTGTTCCCTCTGTACGGAGGTCTCATCTTCTCAAAGGATAAATTTGTCTTTATGAATGCCATATGCCAGTGGGTGGCCTGCTCTTGGGATTCCAACTAATTGCTCAAAAACTGGAGGAGGTATCCGCACACTACCCCAGAGTACTTCTCACACTACAGCACAGACATACACACTCAGACAGGCCAAGCATATCCACACAGCATTGCTCAGCTTGCAGGTTAGTTGTTGAGATGGTGCCCTCAGTCATATGGTTGACTTATATTAACCTCTGCAGCAAAATCTGAGTAAGATTCTACCTTCTTCTTCTAACACATTTCATGCTACTTATTTTCTTATGCCAATATTACTGTTTTCAAGGTTGTGCAAATAAACAGAATTGCCAAAAGAATGATCATATAAGAAATAATTTTAAAGGAAAAAAAAAAAAAACCTCTCTCGTTTGGTGATTTCATTTTAATGTGTCCCACAGCTAGCTTCATGGAAAGATGAGAGAGGTAGTCACAGCAAAACAGTACTGGAAACATGGTTGGGCTTGTGGTGTGAGTGGGAGAAGGGAGAGAAGGTAGTGCTCATGCACTGGGCAGCTATTCCCCCAGTACACAGAGCTCTGGGCAAGAATTATCTTATTCATTATTCTTATTATCTTATTGTTAATTAAAACGCCAGAGAAAATCAAGAGCCCAGTTCCGAGACAGAGCAGAAATCAGGGCATACTAAAAGCATGGATAGATAGAAACTCTCAAGTTGTCCAACGCACAGCATGGAGGGTCTCCATGAGAATTTCATGTTCTAGTGCATAAATACTTTTGATAATTATATTCTATGGGGCCACCAAGACAGGAAAGTACTTCAGCACCTCTAGCAAATTATGGAGGGGTTTTCAAATAAAACGCATTCTGAGCACATAAGGTCCATTTTGGCAGCTCTTAAATCTTTATCTTATTGAAAACTGCTGTTTGTTGCAGTATATATAAAGATTGGATATTTCTGTAGTGGCAGAACTTCAATATATAAAAGCACTACAGAATAGGGAATCACAACTCTGTAACCAATTAAACTTCATATTAAATGCTAACACATTTCTTAAGTAGAAATTAGTATGGTAGCACCTGCATGTCACTGACCTAGGAGGAGCTAATCAGCTCCATTTGTGGCTGTCATTTGTCCTCGTACATTGTTAACAGCCCTCTTCAAACCAACACCTGACAAGAATATAAAAATTCTAATGCAGTCCACTGTACTATACACTTAGAACTCAAATAAATAAAGCATGTCCCTAAGCATAATAATCTTTTTCAACTACAGGCAGAGCAGTTCCAAAATACTTCTAGATTTTATTTTAACTTAAACTTCCTTACAGTGTTTTAAAAATTATTTACTTGTGTAAATGAATAAAGATGACATCCGTATATAAAATTGTCTTAAAGAAGCGAGCAATGCAATCTTTTTTATTAGTGCTGCACTGAGAGCACACCTAACCAAATTCCCATTCAAAGAGAAGCAAACCTGTATTAATTAAAACAGTGGACTCCACTTACGATATTTTCTTATTTAAACAAACCAAGGATCATGGAATATAACTCGATGTTCTGTTGAAGGATTACAAATGCAGACTGAAAAAGGCAAATTAACCTTTTAAGGAGAGGGCACGTCTGAAATAAAACTGTTTTAGGAAACTGTTTTCCGAGATCAAGCTTGACAAATAGTGCTAAATATTCTACTTAAGTTTGGAAACTCAAAACTTTCTTAGTTAAAGAAATATCCATCTTTGAGAGCTTATACTAACAGATATCATGCTTTACAGAGTGTTGTTTATGAATATAATACATACATAGTGCTGGGTTTAATATTTTATTTGAATGAAGTTTAATGTTATGCAAAATAAATTGTTATGTTACATCCACTGTGACATCAACTAAAATGTGAACTAGGTTGCATAGGTTAGTACTTTGGGCAGCATGATGTTGCTCTAGTCCACCAAAGCTTAAATATTCACAGTGTAGAGGAAGAAATAGGAATTAAAGCATTTCTACTAAAATATATTTTAATAGCTGGTGTTAACTTTCTGCATAACAAAAGCCAAATTAAGAAGATACATCATATGATCCAAGAGTAAGTTCATCTGTCTTTTGAAAAGCAATTGTTACCTTCATAACTGTATACCCCCAAATACAGTACAGTTTTGCAAAATAACTAAAACTTTACACACTTTAAAGCAAACATAAGCCAAACTGGACAGCGGTTCATTTTTGCTTTTTTATATCACACTGCAAAAACCAACAGCTGAGAGATTTTCCACATCATGCTAATCAATGTCAATACAGTCATTGCTGTCTTCCAATGATCTAGCAATTTCTAATAGTAATATTAAATACACAATTGAAATGCTACAGTATAGCTTATTTCCCCCCCCCAAAAAAAAATAATAATAATTAAACAAATGTCAACAACAACTGGATTACAACTTAAGTACAATATGCAAATTCTATTTATCAGACACAAGAAGCATATGAAATTCCTTTGAATATACTGTTGTAGTGCAGGCAGTTTAGGAAATAGAGCTTTCAGGTTTTCTTTCCAAAGGAGAGATGGGGTTCCTACGGCATAAAGCTGGAGAAAATCACTAAAGCATTGCAAAATGGTTTAATCTTCTACAGCTCACTAGTACTTTGCATTTGCCAGCACATCAGTTTGGAGGACTTCTTTCAACAGCATCTTCTGTCTGTTTCAGTATATTATTTAAACATTTACTAACTAAAGCATATTCTATATTTTAAATGGAGTATTAATCAACATAATAAAAACCTATGCTTTTATACCCTGTACCACCTTCTGCCAAAGACCTCTGTATTTGTCATTTCTTTTCCATCGTACAAGATGACATGCAGTCACTGTACAATAAAACTAGAATTATTACCTTCCCCAAGTATTGGAGACCTTCCACATCCCCAAGAAACACTCGGCAGGGACACATTTGTCAAAAACATAATCCATGGGAGGTGATTCTCTGTCAAATCCCAATCGGCTGAAGTAGTTTATTGTATGTCAAATGTAATCAAGAAAACCCTGTTTCATCAAGACTAAAGCTAATGTTCCATGATGAAAAATTACAACTGCAGTACCTGTATGTAGCTTTGTTTAAAAAATGGAGATTAGCCAGGCAAGAAAGAATAATGAAAAGCAAGGCACCCATTTGTTCTTGTATGTATGCATGAATATGCTCTATGTTGTTTTCTACATTTATACTCATGTTAGCAAGAATTACAGCATTCTTTACAGAATTGTTTATTTCTAAAACGGGAACATGTGGACTTCCAACCTGAACTTTGGAACAGCTAGGTAAATTCAAGTCCTTAAAAGCCCTTTCCTTTCCCCAGAAAAATGTTGACTACAGGAAGAAAGAACAGTGAGGGGAACATGCTGTGCTAAAAATTAATGTAAACTTTAAAGGTAACAAGACAGCATATAACATCTTTTCACCCCTATATCACACTGCATGTAACAGTCTCCAATATATGCTTTGAAAAATGTGTGCTGGCACAATTTAGTTCACGACTTACTCTCCCTGCCTTACAAATTTTAGTTCTTATTTAAAAAAATATATATATAATTGCATTCTGATAATTTGGGGCCTTTGATTGCATTGTTTAGAACAAAGCTGCAAAATTACACTGAAGTTTGTTTTATATCAAAAAGCAGGAACCATTCCATATAAATATGAATTTCTAAGCATATATGACCAAAAAATTGACTACAAGAATAAGTAACTTAAACCAGATCTTAATAATTCTGCTGACATACCATTCTCAAGAGAAATACAATTCACATGCTGTTTTGTTTTCTTGACCTTTTTTTTTTTCCAAATTGCTCTAGCTGCTATGCCAGGCTAATGAATATTCAAAATTCATAAAGGAAATGTTATTTCTATTGTTCAGGATAACATAGTTCTCTAATGTCACCAAATGCTCATTTTCTGATTTACTTCTATACATATTCAACACTGTAAGCTGTCTCTGCATTTAGGAAGAATGATTGTGTATTTATAGATGGAGTCTCTCCATTTTATAAGTCACTAAAAATTGCAACTTGATACCACACAGATATTCTCTATATTTCTATTTTATTCACATTTGGTTAGCAAACTGACACCTTGTTTTTGTTGTAGTCAGCATTACACAGCTAATAGAGCAGCACAGAGCAAGTGACAGCCAATTGTGCCTCAGGCATCATCTCAAAAATTTCCCAGCCAGCAGAAGATGAGATACCTCTCCTCGCTGTTGATGGCCAGTGATGAAAACCAACACAGAAGCAAACTGTTGTTTCAGACCTTCTAGCCCAGCATACCACAGCAGCCTTTAAAAAAGTCATTTGACTTGCTGATTTCATGTGGATGTCACCAGTAATGCACAAGGGTCTGCTGCAAGAGCAGCTCCTTAAGCAAAACTTGTAAGAATTTTTAATCCCACCAGTCAACTATACAAATTGCATATTTACAGCCATGGAATTCTGCTTTTAAAACACATTTTTTTGAAGTTAGAGAGACTCCTGTACAGCTTTAGCCTTTAAATTAGGCTGCTGACAAGAAACCACAGGTAATTCCACAGTCGTGGACCTTTTTTTTTTTTTTTAATGTAGTCATTCCATTTTGTTTGGCAGCTGGTATCATCCCTGTGTTAGCAAGACCCAAAATAAAATTGCATAAGCTTTCCAATTCTTTGGAAATTATATGCAAAAACTGTATGCAAAAATAGAACTTGCAGGTATTTACATTGACAACTTTCAGTTGACACAACAAATCCATACTGCCTTCCTTATTTATTTTTTAATAGTTATTGCAGGGTTACCTACTATGCGAGATAAGAAATACAAAATTGTCTATAAGCTCTATATATAATTCTACTTTAAAAATTTTAGAAATGAAAGCAAGCCAATGCAGATTCAGTATTCTGAGGGCTACTCCAAAGTTAACATCCTTAGCACATAGCTGAACTTCACAAATTATTGTATTGGAAAAATATTTTCTTCCTTACACATCTCTGTATCCACATGAATAATTTCTCATATGAATCTTTAACTTTTTGCCTTCCACAATTTCTCCCTGAGAGGGAATGCTGCACCCAGTCAAAGCAAAAACAAGTTGTCTGTGACCAAGCCTGCTGACAATCTCCCTCTTACAGATCCACTGTGTCACCAGCTGTTAGATCCTCTTCCAGCCTCACAGACTGAGACCTGGATCTCTCGGTTCTGGCCATAAGTTAACAGACACCAAATAGTACGTGTGAAGGTTTGTCAGCAGAATATTTGTACTGCTTTCAACAGATGTTTAAACTGAAACATAATGGCATAGAGTATGCTGGATTTTGCTTAGTTAGCTTTCCTGTCGATGTCAGTTACGAGAAAGATTAAGTCACTAAAAGAAAATATAATTCTTCTCCATCATTAATCATTTGGCAAGCGTACAACCCACTGTTGGATCGCCAAGAATTTGGGAGCAAACTGAGGCCACTGATCTGAAATGCACTACAAGAACCAGAGCTCTCCTCCACTGCTCGATGGAGGCACAAGTGTTTCTGCAGCAGGGGAAGGGACACAGCTCATCAGCAAAGCAGCCATCAAGCGAGGTACCTGTGGTGGGAAGGGGATGTGACTGCAGGCTCTGTGTGACTGCACAGCACCGGGGCCGCACGTGCGGTGTTTATTTACAGCACTACAGGTGAAGGTAAAGGAGCTAACGTGAAGTACTGGTTGTACGTTGCCCTAATGAAAGTTTCTATTTAAATGCTAAGTATTGTTACAAGGAAACAGAAGAGTTGACAGGTTCTGTATTTTAGATAGTCTTTGTGAGGAATCTTCTGCGGAAAAGATTCTGAAGAACCATGAATCCAGACCTGGATCTAACTGGTGGATTAGGATGGAAGCAAAGCTAATAGATCACTTGGAAATAAGAAAAAAAATGGATAATCCAAGAATAAATGTGGATATGCAAAAGTCGGGAAATTTTTGCTGTCAAAATAGACATTTACTGTAAGGCTGATGGGCAGCAGGGGGTTTTATTGTTTTGGGGTTTTTTTTACTGGCATGTTACTTGTCTTTACTTCAAATGACTGAATTTTCTACTCAACATATTAATTTTTATTAGGAAGCAAACTGCTTAAACATTAAATGTTTCCCTAATAATTTGAAGATGTGTTCAAACTCAGTCTGTTAACCTCCTGTGACTTCAGAGTGTCATAAGAAGTGAATCAATTTTATGGTTATAACATTTTGAGGTGTAAGGAAAAGGCATTATCCCTTTACAGTTAATTGACTGAAGTCTTTATAGGACTGGCAGCACCAGGCTTCCATATATGTTTTTCATTTTGAGAGCACACTATTATAATCAATGCTGTTTTCAAATCTCTGAGCTTCTTGTGGGTTATTTATTTTCTCTTTAAAGGACTCTAAAATGGATTCTGAGTGAGAATGCAAACTGTTGTAGCAGCGATAAAGTAATGATCATGAACTGAACTCTTAAAAGATTCTTTTGACTTTTTTCTAAAAGGTTAGATTTTAAGTAAATCATAATAAAGCTCAAAGGACTAGAGACAAAAATTAGTTAACAAACTCAATATAATTTGCTGGAAGCATTCCTGTTTTCCCAGTTCTCTGAACAGTACCATACATCCAGCCGTCATCAATTGGTTGCACATTGATGATGTAATCACCATCCCTGAAGGAAACTTCATCTTCATCTTGAGCGCTGTAGTCATACATAGCTCTGTATGTTCTCTGTTGAAGGAAAGAAAACAAGACTGTAAAGTCTCAGGTCTAAACTTGACATTCCTTGATTCCTTCTCTTTGCACAAAGAAGAGAAGAAAAAAGAATAGAGGGAGCAAAGCAGAGAGAGAAATCAAAAAAGTTACCTGTTGAAAAGGAACTCTATCCCCTTCTACACCCTGTCAAATATACAGTGAATACAGGCCCTTGTTCTGAGTAGCAAAATAATTATTTTGTTAACTCACATTGTCTTATGGCTTCAAACAAACAGATTTCAAGCCATTCACCTCATATTGAAATACTCTAACTGTTGTTTCATTAATTCACTAGTAACAGTTCATTACATCCAGCCAGGCTAGCTCTGTTTCTGCTCCCTATTTACATGATTCACAAACAGCTTCTCCTGTGCCTTCACTGCAAAAAGAAACATAGTCTTCATCCAGGCCATTAACTTTTCCATCTCACTGAATGTCCTTCATTTCATTAGGATTTTACCCAAATTAATAATTATGAATGCATCATTATCTAAAGGAAAAACAAGATTTGTAAAAGTCAATAAAAGTATTTTTATGAATACTTATATTTTCCTATTCAGACAAAATTTAGCACATAAAGTCCCATCATTAGCTAAGACAAATTTCTCCACAACCCTGCCCACTATAAGACAGGTTTTCAGCTTTTTTTTCTCTATTTTTCTAAACAGAGTATTTATTTTTACTCATAACCAATGAAATACTATTATTTACTGGAATTCAAAGTGGATCTTCAAACTCAGGAATAATAGACTTCCCTCGTATCTTAGCAGCAGAATAAAACTAGCTCATTTTAGAATTCCCAAGAGTACTTTCTTTTCCTTACCCTGGCTCTTAACAGGAGTCAAAAGCAGTTCAAGCATCACTGATAATATCCAATTTCCCTTCTGGTAATTTTTGCTATGTTACCATATGTAGCTGAATTTCTCTGGTGCAGTAATTTAAAGAGAAAAAAAGATAAGAACAGTCAATGTGTGAGTTCATGCCTAGTACTGTTATCTGAGCCTTTTAAAAGACAGAAAACTGCTCAAGAAAATGGCTCTGGACTAGTTTTAGTTCATATAATGTATATGGAGGCTTGAGCGTTTTTAATCCAACTATTTTTTAAAAAGGTTTAGATTGCTCCACATGGAGTGAGCAGGCCGTTTGTTGCACGTTGGAAATGTGGAATTATAGAATCCAAACCCTATAAGGTAATTCATCATTACTGTTCCCATGCTAGAAATATACTTTTAGTCTTGGCTCTGCCTTTATCATTGACAGTGCAAATTAAACAGGTCAGAGAAATTAGCTACTGTTTAAACACTGGAGACCATTGCAGACCACAAGTCTGCCCTGAACTGCATTTGAGTCTTGTGCTATACTGTTGTTCTCTGCCATGCCTTGTAATTTTGCTGACCTACCGACTGTGACCAAGAGTAGTTTTCAACCAGAGGTATGTGCTTTCCTAGTGGTTCCTCACTGTCTTCCAAGTGTGCATGGAACTCAATGAAAAAGGGACCATTTTTTAATGTACTACATGACAGTGAATAATTGCTTGGGTTCTATCATCACCAAAAATTCCTTAAATATTCATAGACAACTATAACTGTCAAAAGGCTCTCTGTCTTCCAGAATCTTTTTTTTTCCAACTATTTCAACTGATCTCACTGCTGAGCCTTGAAACTAACTCCAATAAAGCAGTAAAAAATATGCTTTTACAACAAACTCAGCAGCAGTTAGCCCTTTAAACAATTTATTTCAGAAGAGGGCCCATTTAACAAAAATGGTAGCAAGTGTATATCTGGTATAAGGCAGTAAATGGATTTTGCTTAGAGCCATGCTTGTAGGTCTCCCTTAAATGGGAAAACACTGGTGAAGAGAAAAAAATGTTTTATTAAGCTAAAAATAAAATTGGAAAAATAGAGAGGTTTATCTCACTCAAAAGGATGCTCACTCTTCTTTAGAGCATCATGGCAAAAGACATATCCCTGCTGTCTGCTAAAAGGCAGCTTGACTACATCACTGTAGTAAACAGTTGTGAAGACAAGCCCACAATCTCTAACTTTGTAAGAATTTATTAGGACCCTAAATGCTGCTGAGAAACCCAAATTTATGGCCTTAAAACCTGATTAGTTTCTAAATGGGTGTCGGGAGAAATCTCCATAATAATCCTGTTAGCATTTAATGCCTAATTATCACTGCAGAGGGTAGTCTGAGCTATACAATCTAGAATTACAACGGCTAAAGGACTCAAAGCAGGGATTTTTAAAATGCATTTCAGTGAATCATTCCTCTGTCAGTAGTGAGTTTAGAGGGTACTAAGTTACAAGAGGGGGTAAACTTGGAGTTTTGTGAATGAGTACAAGCTCACTTACCTCCTACCTACTCAAATGTCTGTCTCACACCCACTGCTAAGGCAGAAGAGTAAGTCTTGTCCATATGAAGAACTGAAATCCAGTTATTATATTCTCAGCTCCCCAGCCAAGGGGGACAGATGTGTATTTCCACTTCACTCTCAATTCACACCTGCTCTATGGAGGGCTCCTTGCAAAGAGCAGTAACTGGATGCAGCGTCCTTCTCACACAGCAGCTATCAAGGAAAGCCAACTTGCAGCATAGGTTTTGTTTTCCTACCACACTTGGATGTCAAACAGTGTGTGAACACCCAATTACTTTCCAAAGAGGAAAACTTCCAGGGCTTTCTGTTATAAAACACTTTGTACTCTGAGCAACAATTTAATTCACCCCATTATGCAGAACTGGGCACAGAAAGCAAGAGAAAAGTTAAGAATCAGAAAATAATGTGATTTATCTGGAATAAAAACCTATCCAAAGATTGCTAGAATCCTGCTTAAAACAAAACAGAGCTCAAAATTAAATAAAACAGATTTTGAAAATTTAGAAATTAGAAAAATTCTGTTTCTCATTATAGGAGACCAGTGAACATGATTATAAAATGAACTTCTGCCTTCTGGGGACAGATTTGATAACAATACAACTACTCAGTGGAAAGGAGTAAATTTATTACAGCAGCTAACTCTGCAATCATCTCCACCCTGATACAACCTGGGATCTTAATCACTTTTGCCCTAGAGATGTCCTGGCAAAACTCAGGCCCTGATGAATGACTTTATCACCTTCGTTGCTTTTAGTTAAGCCTCAAAAACTGCTCAAGTTTTGAGGTCACTATTCTAGGATTTCTTTCCTAGTCTCCTGCCCCTGGAACTTTCTTCTCATCTTTCCTCCCTCTGTTATTAGCCAGACAACACTGCATCTCTGGCAGCAGTGCTCCAGAACTGAACGGAATGCAACCAACCTAAACATTGTGTAAGTTTGTCAGACCTCCTACAGCACATCCACACCTCATTTTAAAAGCACTCCAAGAGTCTCACCAACCTTCAGTCTATGCAAACTGCTACATTTAAACACATCCCCAGCCAGGGGCTTCCCCCAAGCACACTCTGAGACCACTCTGTGTTGTCCCAATAGCTGAGTGCTATATGTCCAATGCATCTGGATAAGCTGCACAGACTAATGAAAATATTCTGGTCTTAAGCTGGAAAGACAATGGAGCCTGGCAGGTTTCTAACTGCATCTGAGATGCCTCTTCTGGAGAAGAATCATCACCACAGGGTGTTAAGATCACACTCTGTCTTCCTCACCAGACTGGCACCTTAGCAGTCAGCACCAGGCCAGCAAACCTTGATTTCCTCTCTCTGGAAATTCTTGGGGTTTATTTTCTAAAGGTAAATCCACTCAGTTTTTAACAACAGTAAAATCAGTTTAAATCATTATGTTTGCTGTTTTCATTTTTTTCCGCCAAGACAATATTTTGTCACTTATAAGAATGTCAAGTGAAAACAGTTTAACAGCAGGGAAATCTGTTGAAATAAGTCAATCTTACTTTTGGAATCCTTTAACATCATTCCCTTCCTTTTCCTATTACCTTCACATTCCCAGCTCTGGAAGAAGAGGCAAATGATTTTCAAGATGACTGAAATGACACTGTTTTAGCAGCCTGTCAGGTGAGTCACTGGGACACAGAGGTATTAGGAAATAGTAGTCATCTCTGCCTGCAAAGCTGCAAAGCCTGGTGAGTGCATTTTGAGATTCGCAGGCATCTCCATTTTTCTGTCTGATGGATTTGAGGGGTGTTTGCTTTGCTCCCCAATGACTAGCAAATCTGCTGGCAAAGCCCAGGCTTCCAGGTCTCCCACTTTTTGGATTTTGTCTCTTTTGGAAAGCAGCCAGCTCCCAAAGTGCCTTGTAATATCCTTGGAAATTAATTGGTTGATTCCACTATCAGCTGTATTACAGCTGTCATGCAGGTGTCCAAAGAGTTTCTCAGGTTATTGACTCACTCAATGATGCAAGTATCTGGATCCCAGACTTTGCAGCAAGTTAGCCCCCTCAGCCCCAGACAGCTGAGAATCTGGCAAGCCTGAAAGTACTCAAACCACACAGAAAGTCATGACCTTTATAATATGTCACAGAGTTTCAGTTTTACAAAAAAAATACAAGTTTCATCTGATCTTGAAAAGAGGATTTTTCACCTCAGCAGGCTCTAAGTTTGGTTCCTAATTAAATATTTATTCATCTCTAAAAAGGGTGACAGAAGTAGCCAATATACATCTATTCAAAATAGTTTAAAATTCAAAATGACAATATTTTTAAGATAAAAGGTGGCTGGATCTGAACTTGGGAAACTCTAGGCAGTGACATGATTTTTTAAAAAGTAAGATAACCATGAAAACTGAAATTTTATATAGGGAGTTTAAAAAAAAAAAACAAAAACAAGGTTTAATTTCATAAAAATCCCAGCTGAACACCATTCAGCTCTCCTTCCATGACCAGCTATTTTGAAAATGAAATATTCACTTCAGCTTTACATTCCCACCCACCACAGTTAAGAACTTCATGAGGTGGCCACAGTTTCATGATAAAGCCTTCTGAGTTGCCCACCAGTGTAACTCAGTTTGGATCATACACGAGTTGGTGCACGACTGTTGTGTGGAATTAGAAAGGGCACAGCAACCTGGAGTCCAAGCTAGCTCTGTACAAGCAGAAGTAATACAGGTAGGCACAAGACCTGCTAGCACAAAATCAGCAAGTCAAAAAAACTGAAATTTAAACCAATAGGGTGATCTTAAGAGATCACTGTTTTTCATCCAGTGCTAGGAGCATGAATTCATCACAGAGGATAATATCAAAGTCCAGCCTGTGAAACACTGTCCAAGCATCTACTGCGTGTTTTCAGTAGGTAAAGAATTCAGCTATTTCTCTGTTCTCTGAATATCATGCCTTTTTTTTAATATCTTCTGATGTTAAAAAAAAACCAAAAACGTTCTTACCACTGCCCATAGTCACTTAAATCTTCTTTATACGTGAGGACTACCAGTCACATTTATGATAAAGACAGTCAAATAGATCAGCTATAGAACTCTAGGGGTTCAATTCAGTCATATTTAAGAGATTTTGCAGTAGCTGATGGTGGTGCTTTCCAAACAAAATCCTCCTTTAAATTCAATACTTACCAGACTTGCTGAATGAGGCTGTGAATGCATGGACCTCATGGATGACATACTGGTCTGGTGCATGTATCCATATCCTTGAGTCTGGCTCTGTTGATATGCCCCAGGGAGAACAGGGGCTGCATTGAAAAAATGCACACACATTAATTAACATTTTAAAACAGTCTTTATCTAAAAATTTGTAGAAACTGAAGACTATTTACTGTTAATAACAATTCATTCATACGAAACAGTCCAGAATAATTTCTATAAAAAACATAAGGCTTTTTATAAGTTGATTTACACACAAATGTAGTCAAAGCTATAGCAGTGCACTATTATGTACCACAAACACTATCATGGTTAGTTGGAAGGAAAAGTTTAATATACCATTAGAAGTTTAATCATTAAAAGGTTTATAAAAGCTTAAGACACCACTAACTCAATTTTGGTACTGACATAGCTGAAGCACTAAATACATGTCCCATAAGGTGCCAACTTTAAGGAATAAATGATGAAAAAAAAATCTAATACTGTTATGAAATGGTTCACTAGAAATTTACAATAACTAATTCTTAACTCATTCCAAACTTATTTGGCTTAATTCTTAACTCATTCTTATTTATTGGGCTATGAACAAAGAAAGACTGTGATTCACAGGAACAGGCAGAAATTTTAAAAAGTGAGCCCACAGTCGAGTTTCTTAGTTTATTCTGATCCTATCAGTATTCTTAGTCCAACACAGAGAGATCAACGCTACTTATATATTTTGAAGTATTTTCCACTCACCAAATAATTCCTCCATCTCTTTAATACCTATTTTCTTCACATTTTAAAAATTCTCTATTCTAATAAATAATATATTAACTTCTATTTTACCAAGAGCTGCTGAAAGCATGAATACAATCAACAGGATTCCCTAACCCTACTGCACACAGGAAAAGCATTCATAAACTTCCCACATCTGCCCAACATCTTGCTTTGGCATCAGACTGAAATGGAATGTGTTAAAAACATGGTTGATCAAAAAACTGTGAGAAATAAGTCCAGCATAAGTGAATAATTTCCCAGCAAGGACAAAAAGTATTTTAAAAGCAAAGTTAGGAATACCAAAGTGGTTTTAAAAATAAAAATATTAAAGTTTAGTCACCACATATTTGTACATATTTTACAAGATTCATGCTCTCTGAGAAAAAAATAATTCTGGCTTATATGTAGGTTATTAGCCCATTTCCACTGTCATTTTCCAGAATTTTACTAGCTCAGTGAGGAATTCATTTAGCTACACTGAAAAACAAATTAATTTCTACTGACACTTCTCAGGTGGTCTATTCAGCTGATAGTCTATCTCCTCTTCCAAAAGCTGTCTTTTGGTTAAAGGAGATGGACCTTATGCAGCACATGATTTAAAAATCTTCAAAGATGGAGTCATTTAGCAGTTCAGCACTTCCTGGGATAAATCTATTGAGCTTGTTGAGAAGTAAGAACCACTTCTGCAGCAGCCATCACACATAGATTCAAGAAAGAGAAAATCTAATGTAAGATTTAATGGGATTCCCAAGGTATGAAAGGATCCAGGGCTTGTAAAATTAAAAAATACATGGGAAAAGCAGGAAAACCCATTAAATATATATATATATATATATATATATATATATATGATAAGTATTCATATTTGTACTAGTGTTACTCCATAATTCTCTTCTGCTTGAGTTGCCAGGACAAGAAATGTATGTGAAAAAAGGAATTACTGAAAAAACTTTTGCTCAACTATTTCAGAAAGAAAAGTCAACCTTGTGCTTTCAGCAAGTTGTTTTACCAATCTTACTTCTCCAGCTAACAAAATCATTGATTTCAACAAAGGCTCCTCTTAAAAATTCCATTTAGTTTTAGTGAGCATATTCAAATGCACAAAGTGTGTAATTACAATTTGGGATGCTATACTTTGCTCTACTATACTTGTCAAGATAACTAACGCTATATATTAACTAGGGCTTTTCTGATTTAGAAAACATGCTTCAAACTATTGTAATGAATAGATTGTTTAGTTAAATGAGGGAAATTAAAGTGATATGCAGTCAGATGCAACATTTGAACATGATGAATAATGGATGTTTTAGAAGGGCCAAGTTCATTCTAATGACATATAAGTAGAAAGACATTTTAAAGCAGTTCAATCATCAGAGAATTGCCACTCATTAACATGTTCACAAGATTATCATGCATTAAGTGAATAGTCCTAAGTAGTTCATCAAATAATTTATGTTTCAATGTTGTTACAAGCTATTTCCACAGGAGCAGATGTGGCCCTTCATGAGAAAATAGAGAAAAACATAAATTAATCAAAGGTTCTAAGATCAAGCTGGAATGAATACATTTTCTCTAATTCACCACCAGCATCAATGTAGGCCAGTTTGTCGAAGCAAACAAAGTCTCATCCCCTCACACCAGCAGAAAATTACTTCTGTGTATTGAAAACTAAGCACAGCTTGAACTTCTTAACTTAGCAGGAGGAGTACCTTCAGCCAACACTGGCCACTGCTCAGCCAACCAGCACTGCAGCAACAAAGGGCTGGTAGCTCTTCCCTGGTCCCTGGCAGGGTCAGACACCCTGAGAGTGAGAAGCAGAGGCTGGCAGGAACCTTTTGTTCTTGATTCCTTCTCCCCAAAAAAGATCTTTCCCATTTCCTATCAATCATCCCTTGTCAGCGTAAGGCAGCAAGCCTACTGATGGCCAGCTTCACTGTAACCTCCAAGTCAAGTGCTTATTTTGGGGAGGATAACCCACAGCTCCTGCCTCTGACAGCTGCAGGTCTGAAATGCACTTTCCTCTTCAGCAATCAGTCTCTCACAAGCTGTGGGAATTCTGTCAAACTGTCTCAACAAAGGTATTTGCTACTTTACCTGCAATGATGGAAAACATAAATCCACAAAAACAATTTCTTCCAAAGCATGAGAAATTTTGGGAAGTGATAAAAATTGTTAGTAGTAGAAAAAGACTATACAAACAAAAAGAAGGATTAGATTTGCTAATTATCTTCTATTCACTTATTAAGGTATCATATATGTGAGCATAAATATCAGCACATGCTATTGTTGAAGACACTTGATTGAATAATTCCATGTGGAATTGGAATTTTTTCATTGTGTTTTTTCCCAATAAAAGAATATTAGATTATTCCATTAAAAAAAATCAAAAACAGTAATTATTTTCCAACAATTTTTAACAAAAAATACTGAAGAAACTTTCAGATTATTGTCTATTTGGATATCATATAAATAAGCAGTGTAGTGAAGAGAATGTCTGAGCTGTGTTTCTGGGGATATACAGATAATTCAAGGTGAGATTAAATGACGCAGAGAAAGAGTTTGACTTTTTTTCATCATCATCACACATAGTTAACTGCAATCTTTTGGCTCAGTCTGAAGTATAAAGTTCTATAACATCATTGATTGCAGCAGCAGCAAAAGCAGTGGTTTTAGCTAACCTAAGAGAACAATAAAATACAGTGGTGGAACATGAAATTCATTTAAGTGAAGCCAGATTTATTGGTGATGGAGCTGAGGGCTGACCATTGCTCCCAGAGGTACAGGTGGATGTTTGTTTCTTGCATTAAGACTTTACCAGATGCATTCTGATTTATCAAAACTTACTCTTTTTTTTTTTTCTAGTCCTACTTACCAAGCAAGCCATTATTCATTTTAAATTATCAACTTAAAGAAATTTATCATCTATCTCTTACTATATGTTTACCAGCTTCCCCAGAGAAAAGAGCAAGAAAGATGAATGAACATTATAGAAGGGAGGAAGCCTCCAAGAAAAAGAAGCATCTGAAAGAATGATAGTGAGTGTCAACTCACTGCCACAGACAATGGGGTACTGATCAGGATATGCTTTGAGAAGAACTGGGAAAGAAAAAGGTCAAATTGTGGAAACAGGAAAGTGCTTAAGAGAGCACTGTATAACTAAGAGCTTAAAAAGAAATGTTATGCTAAAAAGAAAAATCAGTTAAAAGTTAGGTTCTGAGATATATTTTCTCAAGACCATACCTAAACTCGCTTCCATTCTTTTGTACAGCAGAACCTTAATAATCCATGGTAAAGCAGTATATCCTCAGTGGTAAGTGCTGCACTTTTGCCATTTACTGCAACACATGCCACACGGAACCACATGTAAAATAACCATTCCATTTACTCTCACACACATCATACAAGTTTAAGGATTTAATAGGATCCTTCCTACTCTGATAGAATACCTCAATTGATAGTTTGACTCCTAAGACTTTGGACAACTCAAAGAAAATATTGCAACATTCTGAAATCATAACATGAGAGAACACAAAGGAAAAATAAAGATCTGGATTACTATGTGCTTAATTCTAGTGTCTGCAATACATTAGGTAAAAAGCTGTAGGCTCTCTGAGCAGCACAAAAGAGCCAGAATACAGCATCATCATACATCTCTGTGTTACTGTCATTACAATGAGCTCACCCAAAACAGATCAAGCTGCTTATGGGAATCATGCTATAAATCATGTGGATATATTCTCCTTTTTTTGCCTTGCTACTGCTGCATTTTCCACAGGTTGCTACATTTGGTGTGGGCTTCATAGACCTTCTTTAGAAATCCTTCCCAATAGTTTTCTGTTCCTTCTTTTTTTTTGCTCTTCCCTTAGAAATCCTCAGCTACATCCCAGGCAAAAATAGACATAGTCAGAGTGATGTAATCACACATAGGGAGATGTAGGTCTCCAGGACATTTCTGGGGACTCAGGTCTCCCCATGTGCTGTCCATGTGGACAGGTCACTGTGCTTGAACTGCACAGCCCCTTTGATGCTTCCCAGTACAATACTGGCTAAGGAAACACCACCTTAGGAAATACAAGAAATAGAACTGTTACTGCTGTATGAAAGCTGGTAGATAATAACAGATACCTTTTAAAGCCTTCTCCAGAAATTGTTAAAGAGGTTACTTTGATTACAAACTGGCTAGGTAATGTTTTTTGGGTTTTTTTTTGTTTTATATCAATTTCCCCAGATGCTGGGTGTTGCACATCATCACTGAAATATTTACAGTGAATGTTTTTCTCAAAGAATGCTCTAGAAATAATATAGTCTCTCCCCATTTAAACTCAGGGCCAAATTTTCAGTTAGGTCTGGTTTCTTCAGGCCTTGTCCTGTCAATTTTTATTTTGGGATGTGGATTTTAATACATCTTTTTGGGCAACCACAAACCCTCTATTTTCTCCTCTTTTTTTCCCAAGCTCTTGAGATGAGCTCAGCCCAGCACTGCATTAATCATATAAGCAACTTGAGAAACAGTTTTAAGGAGAGATTTGAAGGAGGCTAACACATTAATTCTGCAGAAGTTCACATCCTGCCCAAGCATAAACAGCAGCATAAATGGAACATAATTGTTGTTAGCCAAGAATTTAGTAAGAGATTTAAAGAAGGCCCATCACAGGCTAATCAAAAACAAGAATCTTGACACTTTGGCCACAAGTAAGGCAGGTTAGGTGTGATGAGGGTACAATGTTAAAGAGGCATAAAGAGCAAAAAAGCAACTTGACTGTTACAACAGCTAAGCTTTTAGCAGGCGTTTAAGGATGATGTGCTAAACATCATTTTCTGCTGAAGTTAAGACTGTTAGAAGAATTTGGCAGGAGTCATGAGGGGATATGTCTCAAGGAGGTTACAGGCAGTCCACCCCTGGTACCCACTGCATATTTGAGGTTGGTTTCCCATGAGCTGGCTGAGACAGCCTAACACTTCTGCTACCCCTTCCTTCCTCTCAGCTAGATTATTTTTCTGCTGGCTTGGTGAGCTCATCCAGGGATCAGACCAAACAGTGCAAGAACAGAGGAAGGACCAAGTACCCAAGGCCACAGACAGCAGAAAGCAACTAACAGCTAGATAAACTCAGTTGTTGCAAGGTATGTCCCCCTAAGCACCTCTTTTGTGCAAGATGCCTCTGAATTCAAATCACAAAAGAGCTGAGCCTCTCACAGCTGCTTCCCTTCAGGTGTCCCAGCATCCAGCTCCAAATGAAGCACCCCATGAGCTCATATGTGGCAGACACTGCTCAGCTACTTGCAAACTTTTGCATCCTAGGTCTCCATAATACTTGTTAAAAGTCATAGTGGAAGTTTAGAGAATATTAAGCCTAATGTGTTCAGCAAGAGCTGTTTACTTGACAGTAAAAACATGTATGAGAGAACTTAAAAGACTTCAATAGGTGTGCAAGGATTGCCCAGAGGTTGATGAGGCACAGAACTCTGCAGCAACCCCATGGTACTGAGAAAGGAGATGGTCCCTAAAGAATAAAGTAAAAAAGCAGTCACAGAAGTAGAGAAAACAAACAGAAGAGTACAGGAATGCTAGGCAGATACAAAACTAGAAGAACTTCAGTAATAATTTTTGCAGTGCAGAACTGATTGCCAAGAATGCTCCTGTCCCCAAATGGGAGGAAAATTTAAAAAAAAAAAAATCCCAAAGGTTCATGCAAAAAAAAAAAAAGTTTAAAACTGGGTAAATTTTTTTTTTTGCCAACCATATAAAAATATCTATAATTTTCAGTTATTATTACTGGTTTTTTGACTCTTCAAAATTAAATATATTTCAACACAAAGCTGGATTATTTGTTTTAAAAATGTCGAGCTTTAACCTTAAAAATCTCAGACTGAAAAATGTGGTTCTTATGGCATTGAGACATTATTCACATGTAACCCATGCCTATATAAAAGTTTGCCTTTTAAACTACTAATATAGTAGTTGTAGTTGTAGTACAATGTTCTGATGAACATTGAAAAATTCCCTGCCATTTGAAAAGTTGAATTGCTCAGCATTAACTTTTCAAATAGGCTAGAAAATTAAAAAATACATTCTAAAGTGGTTATGACTCTTATCTATTACAGAGGCTTTTTCTAATCAGAAAGAGTAGCAGCACCCAGTCAAATTTACTGGGAATAGTTCAGACTGTGCAAGGAATATAAAAAGCACTAACCTGAAGACTGAAGATGGTGAGACCTGATACAGAAAAATGCTGTTTTAAGAATAGTAGAAAACGCCATGGTAAGGCATCTTGGCATTTTTTCTTGTAAAAGTAACTTTCTCTTCATTTCTTTTGGTTTTTTCCCCCCTTTTCCTTGCCCTTTACTGCTCAGTTAGCTGCTTTCATGGATGTCTGAGCTACCAGGCTGGCTGGTCTCAGTTGTTCTGTCAGAAGCAGCAGTTTGTCTGCATGCTATCCATTACAGGAGTCAGTAACACTTAGTAAATTGGAATATCAAACCCAGATATAATTAGGTTGTTGAAGTAACAACCTGAAAGTATGGCCTAATTCACAGAGGGTGTTAATAAATATCTGCCATGCTCACTGACCTCATTAGAATTGAAGCTCTGAACTACTTGGATTCAATGGCAGAATCAGAATGTTAGAGCTTAGGAAGTTTCCATAACCTAAATTTTAAAGATATAGGAAATAAACTACATAATTTTGAATAGCTGTATAATATTTGAAATAATCTTCAAATACTTAAAGAAATGATGGAGAGGAGGCCAACAAAATTACTGATCTTTTAAATTAAAGATTTAAATTTAAATCTGTTTAAAATACCATTAATTATTCATTATGCAAAAAAATCAAAACATCTCTACTCTCATGACTACTTACTGACATACTACAGTTTATAAAACAATGGATTTTAAACTTAACTTCATTACTGTCACAATTAGATAAAGATTGCCTAAAGAATCATTATTTTAGAACACATTTTATCAGCTAGAAATAATTAAGACTAACTATACTGTATCCACCATGGAAGCTGAAGTAGATTATTATGGGAAATGCAGAATCATGCAATTATAACTCTTGAAAGCAATTTCAACATAAGAAATTAAAATCTGATTTAGAATGAAATTGCACCAGAAGATCTTACATTGCTGTTGAACATACATCAGAGAAAATGAAGACATTTTGAAAGGAACAAGAAAAGGAACATCTAGTGTGCTCATATGGCACTGGAATCCTGTGTTTTATTTGAGGTTTCCTTTTAGGCAGAGACTATCTCATATTTCCAAAGTTCTTTATTTGTATGAACAAGCAGTATCACTAATAATAGTTATGGCCATCTTTCTTTTATAAGTCCATCATAAATCCAATAGCAGATGAAGTGGGAATTTGAGAAACACTATCTAGGACAGTGGAAGAACAGTTGGCAAACTGTCTCACTAGTTCATCATGGTCTATGTGTCTGGTAATTCAGACCTTAATTCTTCACATTTTGAGGAATGGTGGATCCATCAATTCCATTATATTCTTTTTCATGGCAAATCATTTTCCAAGGTCCATTCTGGCCTCTTGGAGGGCTCTAAATTTCTGTATTTCAAAAGTCAGTCTCTCCTGGACAACTTTTTTTTCCAAAAAAAAAAAAAAGAGTATGGCTTTCATTCCTCTTCACAGTAACTGCAAAATAGCAATATATTTTAGAAAAGCCCAGGCTAGCACAGTCTCCAGAAGCCTTGTCTGCAAGAAGTTATATCACAGTCAAGAGAAAAATGAAAGGAACCCAGGATGTCCTATTTTCTGCAGTCAACATTAAAAGAAAGAGGAGAGTCAACAGAACATCTCCATCTCCATTAAAAGGCAATAACACAGGAAGTATTTTGGCCAGAAAGTGATTGTGGATACTGCTTAGAGCATCATTTTTATTGAAGTACAGGGATTGGAAGATACTGAGTAATAGGTCAAAAGCTTTTGTGATCATTAACACACTACTGTCATAGTAAACCATCACAGACTAGTAAAGTATTAACAACACATAATTTGGTGCTCTGGCAACAGGAGAGGAGAAGAAGCCAAATCCCAAACAACCCATAGAGTCCCTGCCTGTGTCTGACTTGAGCAGTGAGGTGCTAAGTGGCAACACTCAAAGCTTGCAAAAAGCAAAAGCCAGTCTTGTTCTGGCACAGCAGACAATTCTGATGTTCTGAAAATGAAATCAGCTTCCCCAGACTGCTTTTGGAATGGCCATTTTGGACTGCAAGACCATAAATTCTCAAAAGAATTGATTTGATAAATGCAATTGCATAGTAGCCCCTTCAAAAAAAAAAAAAAAAGAAAAAGCTTTATCAAATGAAAGTAAAGGTGTTTATTATAAAATAGGGCATTAAATGATCTCCCAGGAAATTCAGTAAAATATTTCAAAGCATTATCAGCCTTTAAAAATACAGGAAAAGTCTCTTTGTAGTGTTTATTCATAGTCATGTTTTTGTCGGTTTTGCTAAAAAAAAATCAGAGTAAAATGAAAGTGAACAAAATACAAAATTATAACTTAGAATTAATTATATTAATTATCTTCAATCCAACTTCTTTAACAGTTGTTTTGGGGATTTTAAAAATTGTATGACTTCTATATCTGACATTTAGGACTTTATTGCCGGCTACAACCATCTACTTCACTTAAAATTTATTTCACCTAAAATACAAACCATTTATCTCCTTCCAGATTTCACTGACAAACTTTTCTACAGTACTGTAAGAGAGAAAACTACTTGAACTATTTGGCTTCTAACCCTAACACTGGAGTCCTATTTGTTCCCAGTTTTGAATCCAAAAATGTAGTTTTGGGGTTATTATGATGAACACAGAATATTCTAAACCAGTTAAATGTGCCAACAAAAAATCTGGTTTGTTATTCAACTGAAAAAAAACCAAACTTTTCTAGATGTTTAATTCACTCATTTTCCTCACAAATCAAATACATTAAATACTCTATTGCAACCCGAGAAAAAAAAATTACTAACAGGGACTATATAAACTATATTGTGTCATAGGAATTGTTCTAGCAATTCAAATATAAAAGATCATTTTTTTCAGACACCACTACGAATACGAGTTTGGCATTTTCTTCAGTGGTAGCTGTACAGCCCAGAGTTCAGCCTGTGTGTCTATTAACAGCTGCCATGCCCCAGTACTCACACACACACCCTTTCTCCCACTGGTTCTATGCCTGGAACACAACCAAAGCACAGGGCATCCTGCTCAGAGTATGAATAGCAGACAGGATTTGGTGTTACAAACAAACCTTACTGACACCTGCCCAGCATTCAACCGAAGTTGCAGCATGTCTCAGCTGAGACAACAGTACACTCTGCCTTTTCTCTCTTCTCACAACAAAACACATTTTTGTATTTATGAAGGCACAAAATGTCTTAAAGTCAGCCCAAGGCATCCTCAGTCCTAGTGTGTACCACACTTCCATGGTGTACCACAGGAAGCTGCAATTCCTACTTAAATTGTGAATAGGCATAGCTTTGCTCTAGGCTTCCTCACAAAAGGAAAGATTTAGTAAAATGAAGGTTGACATGTTACACTACCCACATGCCTTCAATTATAATTCAAATTCTCTTACATTTACTGAACATTTACTGGTGTCCTTGTGCATTAGAGAGAGAAGCCTGCATGCTCTTCTCACAGAAGCTCTGCTTTGATTTCTGTGCATCAATTTATTTGCATAGTGGGTATAACCAGTCTGAAAAATGGTGGAAGGGTAGCATTAACCAGGATCATGTATGTCACTGCACACAATTTTACTAATTATATTTACTGTGTACTGGATATAAAAATCTCTGCAGTGTATCAAAAGCTGCTCTAGGGGACCACACTGAAAAACTGAAACAACTCCTTGCCAAGGGAGTCATTAACACTTCCAATGGCTGAGTCACATGGAAACTTCCTTTCCACTTTCTGCTCACCAAGTGTTTAATGAAAAAAGGAACATCAAACTCAGACAGCCAGCAGAAGAAACAGAAGGATCCCCTGAACTGCTGCTACACTACAGAAATAAAAAATGGGATCTCTTCTGGACTTTCCTCCACCTGGATGTGTGGGGATTGTCTTTGGATGCTGCCAGATACCAAGAGTGCAGGAGAGAAGCATGGGAATCAAAGACAGGCATAAGGAATCTAAGAAAAATATTTTTGAAGTATGAAAGGTAAAGCTCTCCCTGGAACATTACCTCATCCTCAGTGAACACACACTGAATGAAAATGTGCTTTCAGATTAATCAATGATTTATATCTCAATGTATTACAACCAGCATGGAATATTTAGCTTTATTCCCAACACCCTAAATCAGATCTTAATCAAAATTTAACTAAGCAATCACTTGAAGAACTGTATGAATTTTCAAGCTTTATGTTAAAAAATCAGGTTTTACAGACAGCTAATACCTCTTTGTGGTGGAAAAGAATGAAGTATAATTTTCTGCACTAATTTCTCTTATGTTCTGCATTAACAAAGCACTCATCAGAGGACACAAAGTCCAATAGCCCAGAGTAGGACAGAAAATTGATAATGCACAAGATAGTGAATAAAGGTAGTCCCCATTGCCTTTCTAGATTCTTGTACTTACATGGCTTAAAAGGCTGAAATGGATTATTCAGAGACAAAATTATATATTAAGCAGTCAGAAATCCTCTAAATCATGTAAACACATAGAAATTAGCATATGTGTGGGGAACATACTCAACCTGCTTCTAACAGACATCTGAACTCTTGCAACTAACTTTATCTTTACTTTTCCTTCTTATCTCAAATCTAGACCTGAGAAGGTTTTAACACCAGGAAGCCTCCCACTGTATTCAAGAACTCCTCTAAGTGTAATAATGTTATTTGAAATCCCCAAAAAAAATGCCCTTTGAACACTAGGAGTGACTGCAAAAGAGGAGGCAGAAGCTGAAACAGCAAAACACACCTCCTTCAAATGAAAGATGCAATTTTCAGAAAAGATAGAGCTCTTGCCTTGCTGCCTGAAAAACCATGTCCTTTTGGGGTACAATGTGGTTACAGCAAACCTTTACAAAGGAAACCATATAACTTCCGTAAAAAATATATTTGAGAATGAAAGACCAGGATTTGCCAGTTCTGGAGAGCAAGCTCT
Source organism: Cinclus cinclus (assembly GCF_963662255.1). NCBI lineage: Eukaryota > Metazoa > Chordata > Aves > Passeriformes > Cinclidae > Cinclus > Cinclus cinclus. The sequence goes on along the minus strand of NC_085046.1, from coordinate 18,494,208 downwards.
CTAACAAAAAAAAACCTCTTCCTGCTAAATAATTAATAAGAGAGATTACAAGTATATATATGCACTTCTGTCTGTATAACATACAAGAGAACTAGTTAGTTAAGTTCAAGAATGTCTCAGAAGTTTGTAAGTTATTTATTATTTGACTGCAAGAATTTCTAGTACATTACACACTTAAGAACAGAAAACCACCCGATTACCAAGATGGAAGAACACTTTTACCAAAATGCTGTTGAATGGAAGAATAGTTTTTTCCCACACATTAGCTTTCAGGTTGGCAAACCTGCTGGGGTCTGACATGTTAAAGAAGGAAAACCAAAGTACCATCTAGTCTGAAATACAAAAAAGTTAGAAACGGATGTAAGAGTCTGGTGGCTAAGACAAGTGTCAATGTGACCCTCTCACCAAGAGCAGACAGAGAGTATCATTTTGATGTGTTCAGCTTTCTGTGGTAGGGCAGTCTGCTGACACACTTGAAAGGGGACAAGAAACCCACAAATGCCTATAGTTCTTCCTGTGAACTGTGCAATTCCTGTCCCTCTGAATGCCATGTTTGATTACTGGACTCCAGGGAACACTACAGAAACAGAGTTCAGCTACCCAGCAAAAAAAGAACAATTCTCATCTGACTAACAGGGAAGAAAATACAACTGCTGTGCCATTCTGCTTGACCTCCTCAATGGCAGAGCTTAGCAACTGAATATGAATACAGAGAAGAGTGAAGGATTCCTGCCCTGTACTCCTGACAGCTGCACCTGGACATGGAAGACAAATCTCTCTATTATAACATAAAGAGCAGCCAGATATTATCCCCTTTCTTCTTTGACTTGTCTTTTACTAATTGTGATTTTCCCAACATCAAAACCAGAGGGGTTTTTGTTAGAATTCATGGGAAGGACAGAGCAAAGAGGGAACAATTTCTGGTTTTCTTTCCTCGTCTTCTTTCAGCTCTTGGCATAGGAGAAGAGTTATGACCACTACCCCAATGGAAGGAGACTACTTGGCCTGCATACTGGGAAATGTCTGCAATTCCAGCATGTGAAATAAAGAGGGATTTTCTCCACTTTATCTGAGTGGTTTGTAATGTTCTGACCAGACTGCTGCAGAAGCAGCAAAGTTCCTTGTTTTAAGATTTTCTGTGGTATATATGTGTGGGTGCCAAAGCCTCAGGCAAATCCTACAAATGATTTTACATACAGAGTTACAGATATTGGTGTGTGCTATGGGGAGACAAGGAGACACCCTTGAAATTCATGTTTAAAATGTCAGTGTTGGACTGAGGAATAAAAGGCCTCTCCTTGAGCTGGTACACAGAACAAGGCTGCTTCCAGTGACACACAATTCACAAAGTCTGTGTTTGCTCTTTGCAGGGCTGTGTTCACACAGTAGTTCAAACAGCAGTTCCAGTTCTGGCCTACAACGTGTTCCTGCCTCAGTGAGGAGAGGAGGAAGGTAACCCCTGGAGTCTGAAGGAAGGGAGGGGAGCAGACTCAGCTGCTCTGGAGCCTTTCCTCTTCAGAAGGTTCATATCACACAATGAGGACATGCCACTGGGGAGAGAGATGAAAGCGCTTACTGTTTCTCATTGATTAAACTTTCACTCCAAGCTAGATGAAGGCTTCAAAACTTTAAGAAAGAGACTGCAGCACTGTGTTTTCTTCAGTCTTCATAGACTTTGGAGTCAAATTGACAACAATACCCATTTGCTGTATTTATTCCTCAGAGGCTGTTTACAACAATTTTTTCTAGATTGCTTTTCTGTTATGTAATATCAATGAAGTATCTAATAACAATTTTAAGTTTTCTCATAACAATCTACAAGCTATTTTTAAAGCTGATAAAAAAGAAGTGGAATTTCATGGTTTCTTGAAATCTGTGTATTTGGATTGCCAGTGTGAGTAAAAGAAGATAAATAACCAGGCAAAGAGAGACTTGAGTGCTGCTGGCAGACTGGTTTCATTAAACTAAAGAAAGGAAGACCTTAAAACTCATTTCAAGGCTTCTTTATGCTAACTCTCACTACTTGTCTGGTGGCAGCAAGTGAACTGAGTCTGAAGAACTTGGGCTGAAGGAGACAGGTGAAAATAGCACACCTGCAGCCAACTAGTAACATGCTGGCTCCAACCAAAGACATGAAATTTTGGCACATGTTTAAATCACAACAAAAGGCCCTTGAAAATTCTGTCCTAATATCCACTAAGGTTTCCTACATAACATGGTTTTGGGAGTACAGCAAAATTGATTTCCATCTCCTACAGACTAATTTCTATGTATCTTTTAAGATAATATGATGATGTCATAGAAAATAACCAAGAAACCATGTTTTTTCCCCACCAAAGTAACAATATATCCATAACTGAAAATGAATTGATACTCATCTCTTATTTTTCTCCACTTACAGACTACACACAATTTAAAATTAAAAAAAAAACAGTCACTTCCTTACACTGAAAAGCCTGAACCTATGGTAAGGAAAAATTTATGCATCATGTCTATTTGCTGATACATGCCGACACAAAGGTGTGCACACAAACTACACATTAAGAGGAAATGAAAGTAAAAAAAAAAAAAAGAAAGAAAGAAGAAAGGAAAAGGTCAAATGCAAAAGAGGAGAAAAGCAACCCTGAAGGTTTCAACTAGAAACTGTCCAAAAGAGTGCCAGATTGGCAGAGGTGTTGAGCCATGAGAACCAAATCATTCTCTCCTGGACCCTAAATGCAAACTGACAGGGTGGAACTTTATTTGAAGAGGAGGAAGGGGAGCAAGAAAGTGAGTGTGGAAAGAACTGGGAGAAAACCACTGTACAATGCTGCATGGAGAATCAGGACATACAAAAAAGACTCTATAAAGTATCTAAATAAGGCCAAAACACATCAGTTGAGATATTTTTCAGACAGAATGCTGTCAAGAGAGACCTGAACTTCAGAACTTTGCTCATTTTTCCAAGTGCTCTGTGGAGAAAAAAAAAATGGTCTGCCTTTATAAACAAAAATAAATCTGTCATCCATATATCTCAACCTCTCCTTCTGAAAAAAAAAATCTGAAAAACCTTCCCAAAAGTAAAGGGTTCCATGCCTGAGAAGTGGCAACATCACTGTTAAAAGCAGGACTGAAAGAGATAAATCATTAGTTTCTTTTCCTTTTTAGCCAGGTTGGAAATAATTACTCACTACCAGTGAGGATTTTGCAAAAATGTGGCACCCAGTGTTTCACTTAAGTCCTACAGAATGGCTTGCAGGTACAAAGATAAACTTTGTTAGGCAATAACTAATTACAAAGTATTTAGGCAGACTGAGAAGCTCTAGTGCAACACCTCCTGTTCAGAGTGGCAAAAATCCTCAAATATACTGTGAAGCAATAAAGTCAACCCTGCAAAACAATCACAGAAGGAAGTTGTAAAAAAAGAGACATGAATTTGAAAAATAATTTCAAAAATATTATTGAAATGAAAGCACATGTCTTGCCCCAGCTTGCTGGAAAGTATTAACCTTGTTTCCTATTCAATTTTACCTGCATTACTCTAAAGGGGAGAACGGGGAATTTTCTGGACTTACATCATGCAAAAATCTATTGATTTTGTAGAGAAAGATTGCTGAGAAGGACACATGGTTCAGCTCAACATCATCATCTAAAATAACAGTCAGGGAACAAAATAGAAAGAAGCAATTCTAATGAATAATGTTAGTAGCTTCTCTGTGATGTTATTACTGAAATTCCCCAATAGAAGAGAGAGTTATTTAGACCTGAATAAGCCTTTAACATCTGGTATTAAGTCAGGGACCCAGCTAAAGACTGGGAAGAGTTAGTTCAGGAATAATTCCATCAGCTGTGGCAGGCGAAGATTTGAATCATGTGTCAACTATCAGAAAAGGTATCTAAAATAAAGTAGCAATTGATGAATGTAGAAATATGTGAAAGATGATAAGTCCAAAGACACAGAGATTGTAAGATTGATTACAGGTCTTCAACTGTCTTTCATGTTGGCACACCATCAGATAGAACAATTGCCAATGAGCAAAACAAACTCTGCTGATCTAAAAGTACAAACTCCACAAGAAACAGCCATGGAATCTCACCATGATGCCAAAGAACCAATAGATTTGGTTCTCATTTGTGGTGTAAGAGACACTGTATAAAGGTTATGGGCACACTTGTCCTGTGGCTATGTGTGAAATGACCTTTTGGATGGGATGAGAAAGATTGGTATTTCTGGCCACAGATGCTATCTTCTGCTGGCTCTGAGTGTGTTTCTTGTATATCATTAGGATTATGTTCAGTTATTTAGCTGTGCCACTCATTTCTTCCCTGCAATGGGAACTGTCTACAGATGCTCAAATGCTGGCTAGCCAGCTGGGTTAAAACAGAAACAACCTCTTGCTAAAATATGCTGATCTTGGGAAGGATCTATTCAAGACATCACCACAAGAATAGATTCAAATAGAGCCAAAAAAAGCAAGCTTATTAATGCCAGAACAACCAGGAAAATAAAGCCCATTTCCCATTCTCAATATGGCAAGTAGTAAAAAATATCTGATAAAAATCAAATCTAGCTGACAAACCAATGTTGAAATGGCTTGGAATACTGCCAAAGAAAAGATCAGAACAACTATAGACAGTGGGCACTGGACTGTGAAGCCCATTTTGCATCATCCCACGAAGAGAAAAAAAAAATGTGCATTATTGATATAATCTATTAAAAGAGTTGAGAGTATAGTTGAAATACCAAATAAAGATAGTCAGACATGATAAAAGGCAGTACATTTCTGTCAAAGATATGTTTCTTTCTTTGTTCAGAGTAAGCACTTCAGTCTGAACACCTCTCCCCCACCAATTTTTAATCAGAGCTGCTTGTATGTATTTACACAGAACCCAAAAAACACAGACTCCATAAGCAACAACCATCACAGTAACCTATTACTCCAGTGAATGGGAGAACATAAACAAGTGCAGTCTACAATCAAGATGCCTTAAAATCTTCTAAAAGCATGGGTAATTAATTGTTTTGTAGGCAACTAAATGGTTTCTTACAAGAAAAAAAAATAACCCTTTGGATAACCTCTCCAATGCACCATTTTTTCACAACTGAAAAGCAGAAATCACTATTTTTAAAAGTTATCTATTTAGAATGCAATGATTCAGAATATTTTCATCAGTCAAGTCTAGTGCATACTGTAATGCCACTAGGATGACTAGACACTAATTCATCATTTTCCTGAATTTTCTTCTAATCAACAGCATCAAATAGGTACACGATGTGGGTTTGTACCTGAGAAAGCAGGTTTGTCAAAGTATGTTAATATTAATCAATGCTAAACCATAACAGACTATATAAACTAACCAGCTGAATGTTAGCCCTCAAACCACTGAGAGGATGAGAAAATTTAGTTATGTAAGAAAGAGAAAACATGACAAAATTCCTTGGGTTTTTTTTAAAAGATAAGAACCCAGAGCCAAAAAAACCTGCATAGCTGAATATGGGAAAAAGTACTTTAGCCACTAAATTACTATCATATACTTGATTTACCCACTGAAAAGTCCAAGGTAAATATGGGGTTTTTTTCAGGTGAAAGGTGTATTTCATTCAGTTACATTGTTATTCAAGAGAAAAAACCAGATTCATGTACGTTTTCCAGAAACACCACACACCTTCTTTAAAGCACTGTAAATAGGAGTTAACAGGGCTTTGGATTATAGCATTACCAAAATTGTGAAAGAGAATTCACAATAGAATGATAAAGCACACAGACCATAAACTGTGCAGTCTTGCTTTGCTTTCTCAGTCAATCAGGCAATAGCTTACAAATAGCTTTCTGCTTGTGACTACACAAGGATATGGAGTTAGTACAGGCCAGTGAAGTCTCACACTGCAACAGTGCTGTTAGTGGAAAAGGTGGGAATAAATGGTACCTCCTTCATCAGATGGCCTTGTTATCTCACTGCAGTAAGAAAAGGTAGGGTTTGTGTCAGAGCCATCTGATTTATAATCTCCCAGACTGGTAGAATGTAAATACTGCTTACTGTAACGGCTTGCTCTTTCTACAAAGGTAGAAAGAAATAAAGAATATCATAGTAAATAGATGGCAGAAGTGCAAAGACAAGCAACAACATAAACCTCCCAGCCACTGTTAACATTGCTATTCATACACTGATGGCATTAAAATCAGAGAAAAGTAAATTCTTTGAACCATTAGTTCCAAAGCTTGCTTCAAAATCTAATACAACTAAGTTTGTTCTTTACTTTAAAAGAATAACAGAAATGGAAGGTTGTATTGAGATGCCAGAAAGAGAAGGGATAACGATGAAGAATATAAAAATTTCCAGTGGAAAATTAAATTATTCCTTCATCCGAGCATGCATGTGGAAATACAGCTATTTGCTGTTCAAAAGAATATTTAAAGTTCCAAAGTAGCAAAGGAAATGCATGTGAAAAATTAAATATTCAAAATAAACACTCCTATGCAGGAAAAGAATCAATAAGCTTGTAAAGCCAAAACCTGCTCCCTGTTATTACATTACTTTCTCTCCTTTTCCACCTATCCTAAAATTATGAGAGTCTTGGAGTTGTAAATAGTAGAACAAAGCATAAACTCGTGTGCCATATAGGCCAAATGTGCATGGAAAAGAAATCAATTTCATAAATAGGTCACTTTCTATAAGTCTGAAATTTTATAAGGTCCAACTATTTGAAAATTCTACTTATTGTAAGGACAAAGTAGGTCAATGTTTTTTAAATGGTTACTTATAAGGGGCATGAATAAGTTGTTTAAGATGAGATTTAATTCACTATTTCTTATCTCCATATGTGATTATGGCTGAAGTTCCTATAAAACACTGCTTTTAAACTACAACAGTTGTAAGTATATATGAAAGCATGCTTATAAAACATATGGCTGACATATTGACCTGAAAATTTACAGTATTAACTTAGTTTCGCAAACATGAAAAGTTGAACTGGGGAAAAGTCAGGATATAAGCAATACCAGAAAGCATATGCAGACTTCTAGATTGAATATTGTCCTCCAGAGGATCAATGTCGAAGATGGAGCCAGGATCTGTGCGCCAAACTTTAAGATCTTTTTCCAAAGCATAGAAATTATAAGACAGACAAACAACAAAGGAAGTAAAAGCATGAAAGGAATGAGCTTTAGCAATCAGCAATCAATTTCCTTTATCTAGAAATTAGCCAATATATCTAGATATTCACCCCAAGAGATCAGAAAGGTTAATTTCCTGCTTAAAAGAACTTAGTGTATCCATTTTAAGTGCTGACATTATTTTAAGGAGACTTTTGCTCCCAATTTTTTTGCATTTTTCTAAACATGACCATAGTATGTTAAGTCTAAATAAATGAAAACCAGTTAAGTATCACATATTAGACTCTCTTCCAGTAGCAGAACCAAAATCATCAGAGCTATAAAATTATTTCCCCAGTTCATCAGCAGCACCCTTATGTGTGGAGATGCTGCAGTGTATATCCCTATAGCTGACAGATGGCAGCATACAGCTCCACAGCTGACAGAGACACTGCAGACTCTCCTTTGCCTACAGCAGAAGTCATGTCAGCATAAGAAGAAGAATCAGGGCCATAGCTCATCCAAAATAAATTTCTACTAATTGCTTAATTCACATAAATGTAAAAGTATCTATCTTTCTTAATTAATATTTTAAAAATGAGCTAAGGTGACAAATTCAGCTGTAGAAATCTGCATTGTACACATCTACCATAGGATAAAATGATTCCCACACCTGAATTTAACAAGTAATTCCCTGTGCCAGCGAGTGCCCAGGTGGCCAAGAGGCCAATGGCATCCTGGCCTGGATCAGCAACAGCGTGGCCAGCAGGACCAGGGCAGTGACCATCCCCCTGGACTCAGCACTGCTGAGGCCACACCTCAAATCCTGTGTTCAGTTCTGGGCCCCTCAATTCCAAAAGGACACTGAGGTGCAAAAGAGAGTCCAGAGAAGGGCAACGGAGCTGGGAAAGGGTTTGGAGAAAAGTAGGCTTGAGGGGGACCTTATCACTCTCTACAAACACCCAAAAGGAGGCTGTAGTGGGAATAGATCTCTTTTCCCAGGTAACAAGTGACAGGATGTGAGTAAATGTTCCCAAGTGTGCCAGGGGAGGTTTATATATTGGACATTAGGAAAAGATTCTTCACTGAAAGGGTTGTCAAGCACTGAACAGGCTGCCCAGGGAAGTGGCTGAGTTAACATCCCTGGATATATTTACAAGATGTGTTGACATGATGCTTGAGGGCATGGTTTTGTGGTGGGATTGATAGTCCTGGGTTAACTGTTGGATTTGATGGTCCTAATGTTCTTCTCCAATATAAATGATTCTATGATATTTTATATGTCTAAAATTAACAATTTTTTTAATCTCTTCAAACCAGTTTCAAATAAAACCTTGGCGTAAAGTATAATCAGTCAAAGCACAAATCTACCACATAATGCATTTTTACTATAGAGTTTCTTCTTGGGCAGACCTGGTTGCAAGATTTACTCCATATACTGGAAGCAGGAAAACAACTGTCTTCCCAACTTTGTTCTTTTGCTGGTTAGAGAGGTACCGAGCTAAATAATGGGTTGGTAAGGTAAAGTAGGACTGTGAGGACCCCAAATACATCATGTTTCAAATGATTAACAGTCTACATGCAATAGAAAGAACAGGCAGAGCTAACAAAATAAGTCCCATAGCTTTAGAATACATTCATTGTATGTACATTATACACTATCTACCACAACTCCCATAAGGTGAGGCACAGTGCTAACTCCTTCCTGCCAAGATAAATTAAAGCCAACACAAAATCTTATGATAAACTATGTGTTAGTCCTCATGGAGATGAATTATACAAATTATGCACCTACATAAAGTATTGACAGGCATGAGAAGGGTAGGGGAATTGGTGAATGCCCAACTTGTCCTGTTTGATCATGCCTTAGTGAGTGAAAATGTAAGTATGGCTTTATGGCAGGACCAGTGCAAGAGTCATTGATTTGGATTGATTTTATCCAACTCTGTAATCTGGAATAACATACATAGAATCAGAATCTTGGCAATATATAAAAAAAATCAGTTTTAATTCCCTGGTAACTTTTGCCAAGGTAAAATATCCTTATATTCATGTGAGAATTGTGGTTCCTCTTTATTAGATCCAAAGTTCACTGACATCAATTTGTCTTGATGGGTTTACAAAGGCTTAGTAGGGTTAAAATTAGTGCCTATTTGCCAGAGCAGTGTCATTTATTTTAGCAACCACGCATTTGAAAAAGTAGCTCTAACTTCACCAATAATACATTAAAAATCAAGCAGAGGGATTCTGACACACTTTTCCTAACTGGCTGAACAATATTCAGCTACACAAAATACTCATGAGAGTCATAAATATGTTTTTCAGTTTGCAATTATTTTTTAGCTGCCAAGGATATTTCATGAGCAGGAGCTCACTGCTTCTTTTTAAACAAATAGATAGTATAATTGGAATTTTATTCCAAAAAAAGCATTAGCTGAAATACCTCAGGTCTGTCATAGCCTTTTTCCTTTAAATAGTTGCACAATTTCTGCTGTTTGGCAGGCATAGGAAATTAAGAATTTCTGTGTGTTTTGATATTGGAGTATGTTTAGGTGATAAATAGTACTAATATTTCAGTTCTTACAGCTCAAGAATCTATCTCAGGGATGCCCTTCATTCCAATCTGCTTGTGCTAGCAAGGCTTCAGCTGCTGAACATGAGATTGCACACATTTTTCTTACACAAGGCTACAGCACACATAAAATGCAGCAGAGAGCAGGAGGTTTGTAGCATACACTAAAGAGCAAATTGCAAACTGAATGTCACACTGCAATTTTACAGAAGCCTTTCTCTTTTTCTTTGGCTGCACCACAACTAAGAAAGTGAGTAGTGGTGGAAGATCATCAGCACCTGCCTCAGGCAGAGCTCTCTGAACACACACTTTTGGGAAACCCCTTCTCATATAAGGCTACTGCAGCTACAGACACATAAAAGATGGCAACAAAAAAGGAAAGAAATATACTTCCTTATGTGGGGGAGATTTATTTGGAAACTTTAAGGAACAGACTGAAAAAGCATCTGCGAGGAATAACAGTTAACCTTGCTTTAGGCAGGTGGATGGCCTATGTGACCCACAAGTTTGTCCATTTCATCTGCAATTTCTCTGGTTTGTGAGAGGCAAACTTAAAGTCAGCCTCACTGTTATCACTACATAGGAAGAATTTTAGAGTGTTGTCTCAGTGTGGTCTTTTTGTACACAGATCTTCTGGGGTTTACATGGCTGCAAAGCACAGAAAAACAGAAATGGGACACACCAAAACAAAAGGAAATGAGAAAAGAAAAATTGTTATTGCTTTCTTTGCTTTAGCAGACTTGCTGACTTTTAAGCAATTTCAAATATCCACTTCAATTTTTAAATAGAGTTCATTACAATAATGCCAAATAATATGTTTATGCAATACCTTGTCTTTAGATATAAATCTAATTTGTATTCTACCCCTTGAACACCCATTCTCATCTTGGACCATCTTTCAGAACATCACTTCTCAGCACCGGTACTTGACTTACCAGAGATCTAATGAGTTAGTGATGAATTACAGCTTGAGATATTGTTAAAGCTGTGTGAAATTGTGAAACATGAGGTAATAGATATGTGCAGTTCTAGAGAAATTCCTGATTGGCAGAAGGGGAGACTTCAAACTGGCCTGCAATATTTAAACATTGAAATATTGCAGAATCAGTTTTAATCATCTTTCTTCTGTGTAAAATTAAGACTGGAGATATTTTGACCTTCCTTACAGAGTCAAAATTAACGTAATAGTAATAGCTATCCATATATTTAAAAAAAAATGATAATATAGCTCCCATTCTTTCCCATTATGACTTCTCTAGAAGTCGGCATGGAACCTGTTGTTTGACCATAAGTTTCATGTCAAGAAAAGAGAGAAAATGAAATCTGGAGAGCACAAACAGGGGTTTTATCTTCCCCACCATGTTTTGAATAACAACAGTACTTAACAGCTTACCAACAATTATTCCAGGTCTTCTGTCCATTTCAACAATATGTGGATGCACACCTTTATATGCTGCATCACTCACAATTTGGGTGTTTTTCCGTACACGCTCTGTTATAGGATCATCTACCACTGGGGTGAAGCCTCTGCCCTTTGTCTTCTCAAAATCTTCATGATATTTTACCTAGGAAAACAAGTAGAATTACATTTTTCCCCAGGTTGCAATTGGCAGCAAATGGTTATTCTGTGCAGGAATGCATATACGCTTGGTTTATGAGGCACTTATATTCTTTGACTTTGTACCATAACAGCATTGTTATATACATGAGATAGGCTGGATGGCCAGATGAGTATTTTCTATCACCTTAACTAGTTTTCCTTGTATTTTATTATCAATTTTGCATTTTTTTTTTCCATTGACACTGAATTAGGTGCTAGCTTAAGCAGCAAAGCATCATCTTGCTATTACACAGGACACAAAACAGCCCTGCCCTCAGGAGGTCATCTGTTCCATTCCCTTCTTCTCTAAGACAGGATAGCTGTCTAGTGATGCAGACAAATACATTTGTCAGTAAAAATGTTCCAGTAGTAGTAGTTCTAAAGAACTCAAGCATTTTCATTCACTGATAATTTTGACTACTTGCACAGTATTATACAAAATGTATGTTTTGCTTTGTTTTTTTATCATATATCAGCTGGCTTTAAAAATATATTTTCATAAAGAACAACATTTATTCTAAACTGCCTGCTTTAAAAAAAATAGGAAAAAAAGGACATTAGAGTACAAAGTGTTACAGCACCAGTGTTGGAACAAAACCCCAGTATTAGTAAGAGTTATAAAGGTAGTACTGCTGATTATGCATATTTACATTATAAATAACTTAATCATCAATTAATTAAATTGACAAACATTCTCACACAAGCTGATGCACACAAAACAACTCATTCCAAGAACCAAAGTCACGCAGAAACCAGGAACATGCACAGGCACAAGGTGAAGTGTGTCACCTAATCCAGTGAAATTGTGATGCTCAAACGATGTGTGTACATTTTTGAAGAAAATAAAAACCAAAAGAACAGACATTTAACTGTTAGAAAACTGTTTATTAGTATTTTGAAAATGTTCATTACACTCCTATGCAGTTAGCAAACACTTCCCCTACAGGCGTACAAAGAAAATATTCCTTCCATACCTGAGGAGAGAGTCTCATTAGTTACCTATATTAATAGAAGGCAAAATCCAGTGGAAGTCAAGTGCCATTCCTTAGAACGCTCTAGTCATAGGAAGAAAGCACCCTACCATTGAGATGTTGTTTTGTGTTTCTTTGACATGCCTTAGCTCAGGTGTGTCTAGAAGGACACTACGTCTACCTTTCATCTGCCTCTGATCACTGCTGTACTTGACCTGCAAAACAGCAACAACAGCACAGGTGAATTTTTTGTTTACAGTAGGAGGATGTTGAGAATCACACCATGCAACAGTACCTTTCCAAACCACAATGCCCAACAGTTCTCTTCTTTCTTTGCATTCATGTGCCAGTAAACTATTTCACAGTGAGGATAGAGATGAGCTTGTATATTGGTAAGGACAAAAGGCATACTTATTCCATCAATCACTTACTCAAAAGAAAGTATTTGTTTAAAAGCTGAAATTTGTTTGAATGACATAAGTGTAATCACTATTTTATCAACTGGAAAATAAGGTAAGTGCTATGAAAATACCAGTGTGACTTAGAACATCCTTAAAGCATATTTGTATGGCTGATACAAATACCTTCTTATTACTGAGACAGACACAGAGACTGCTCTCAGTCTGTTTCCGCGTTGGGATTACCTGAGAAGCTCAGGGAATTCAATTCCTACAAGAGAATTAATCCTTTGGAAGGCTTCTTACTCCCATTCAGTAGCTAGTCTTTCCTAGCAGCACAAAGCAATGCATCTGGGAAGAATCTGAATATTTTGTTTCCTAAAGGAACATTTGGGCTCTGGGTTTTGTGTATCAGTCAGTACCAAATCTCTTACATCACATTTCTCCTGATTAGCATATTTTGTGACATTTTACAGATTACTAGAGATGTAAGGTTAATTATCTGTTAAAAATAATAAGAAAAAAAGCCACTCAAAATTCTAAAATAGTGAAAGTAGCTGATCCTACTTATTGTTTTGGGAGTGAGTACTCTTACAGTTTTTTCTGTCTTGTTGAATTTTTCTACCAATGGCCTCTCTTAGCTCCTACACTGCACTGTAACCTGTGCACTGTTTTAGTTAATATTTTAGATTTACCTATGTATTCACACTCCAACTATTAGTTCTGGAATGAGTTGTGCAAATCTATTTCAACAATGTGTTTGTGATGAGAAAAAGAAAACATGTACTGAAACTGTCTAACCCTCTTTAAGATTATGTATTGGCTAAGGAAGCACACCCATGAAAATACATGTCTTGGTGTCTGTGTTTCATAGAAAAGTTGGAAGTAATGTATGAGAAACAAAAATATATGGTACTGCATATTCTTCAGAGCCTTCTTAATTAAACAGTACATTCTCTTAGAAAATACATTCAGCTACCTATGCTTTTGAATATAAGGCATTTTCTGGACAGAATAATTACAGCCAACATAGGTTGATTTTTATACTTCTCATTAACATAGAGGAGTACTTATCTCTGTAAATCTTGAGAAACAAAGTGAATGAGTCACATGGTGAAGCACATTTCATTTTCACAAATTAAGAAATTATTTAAAGTCTAGAATTGCTGTGAAGTTTTCTTCTGATTTTCAACTACACATCTCAAAAATAATTGACTTTGGTAAATATTCATGAGCATTTTAAGAACATGATTAAGATACATGCAGTTACAATGTCAGATTCTCTTCCTTTGTCCTTAGACATACTCCCTGACAAATCCAACCTACTTTTCACTCCTACACTCAGTTCTAAAGTGTTCATTACTTGTAATTCTCTTCTGACACAGTGATTCTGCATGAAACTTATTTACCATATGCAGTGACTTTGCCACTGATGTTGTTTCAGTGTTGAGGACAGAGTGCAACATAACTGGTCTTATCTTTACTTCACCAGGCTTTTTGGATTTTTTCATTGTTCCTTAATAGAATTGTTTCCTGCTTCTTACACTACTTCAGTAGCAATTACATTTCTTTTACCATAAAAGCCAAGGAATATATATTATCTTACTCTTTAGTATTTAGCAATGGGACCTATTAAGAACTACTCAGGTCGAACACAGGTGGCATGTCCCAGAATGGAAGGGACGCTTCCACGCTCTGATCCACAAAAAAAAAAAAAAAAAAAAAGATATTTGCACTGAGGTTGAATTCTCATTTCCTTTTTTTCTTTACTGCAATTCATTCCTGCAATCTAGTAACTCAAATCTGGTATCAAGAGAGAAAAATACTTGAAAGAATGACTAACCTCTACTGACTCTCTCCTTGAAAAATACTACCAACACAACCACTTACTTTTTTTGCAATAATCAGACAACCCTGAATATGTTTGTTGCACATATATGCAGTCCGTGTCCTCAAAGAATAAAACCAGTATCTCTTCAGTGAATTATGCAGCTGGATTTCTTTGACACAGCAAATGTAAAAGGAAAAGCATATCCATGTTTATATTTCTACAATGACTGAAAAATCTGAATGACAAAAAGATTCAAACGACTTGCCGAGCTGATATTATCTTGATTCTTCCTGACTCTCTCCATCTCAGGAGTGACACTCACAGCAGTAGCTTTGCCAGGCTGCTCTCTGTAGTGAACCTATTATTTAAAAGAATAAAACATATATTCATACTATTTCAGGAATAGCAATATCTCCTTGTTTTATATAAAAAAATGCATGATTTAAAAAACCATCCAGGAAACAACTGAAAAGCTGAAACACATCTCAAGTTTATTAAAGTTTATAAAACTTGATTTTTAAAAGATAACCTTGATTTATTTTTTTTCTGTACAGGCTGTTCATTAATGCATTTCTGTGTATGTATATATATATATATATATATATACATACCCACATATGCACACAGTATCTTGGCATTTACCAGGCTGGTCCTTGGCTCTACAGAGAAATAACTCATATTTGAAATGGGGTAAAGCCACATACAATGCAGTAAAGGCAAGCAGAGCACATGAAAAACTGAATTTCAGGAAGGTCCGCTGTAAATACATATTTGTCATGACACAGAAATTCCATAGGTCTCCATATATGTTCTAAATTTTATATACTACATGTTCAAAGGTGATTAAACACCAAGGGTGCAATTGAACTGCCAGTTGAATCTAGCCTAATTTCACCGTGCATTTATTTAAATGCACTGTAGGAATATCCCCTTTATCACTTTAAAACCAAACACAATGCATTAACCAAATGCACACTCGAGGCTGGATCAGGATCTAAAGCAGATAGTGGGGACAGGATGTGACAGGCATTGACAGACCAAGAAATCTAATGTTTACTCTGGCCCTATGTGCTGGAAAGTCAGATATGGTAAATATTTAGTAACAGATTCTGGCAACATATTGATACTGATGCGTGTATTTTTATGCAAAATAAATGCTTCCATACAAAAGCAAGCTCTTGGGTTTAAGTGATAAGGTTAACTGTGCAGATAAATACATTATGCTCATAATTCTGCAGTGCACTGTGGCAATAAGGCACCTATTGTCTTCAAGCACAACACAATTTTGGTCTGTCCACATCAATGTACTCCAATTGAAAAACTAATTAATTAATTAATTTTGTCTTACAAAAACTATGGTAAGCTTTCTTATGGATTAAGCTTGCAAATTAACTTTTATAAAGGTAAAATGACTCTTCAAGAATTAATGTTTCTAGAAATGGCTGAAGTTAATCTTCACTAAAAGCTGTTCCAGTGACTTGAAAAGAATTTAAACTTTCCAGTGAAATTTGTACAATACAAAAATTGGTGAAAAGTAAGCAACTGCGTGAGTAAACAGTGTGACAGAAAAACTATGCAGACTGACTTGATTTACTTGGAAAAACAGTTTTTAACAGAATATATTTTAGGACGGCTAGCTATATCAACAATATTTCAGCAGCTGAGTTAGAGGGACAGAATTCTTGAAAACTGTGACTCAAAATTATTTTGGGGAATGCAGCAGAAAGCACCCTAGGGAAACACTGCAGCTATTTGTGGACCCATGAACCAGGGCTGCTGATGGTAGCACTCACTGAGGAGAGTGCCTGGAATCCCATGGACTCATTAACAGGATACAACTTCATCAGTGCAGGAAGGCAGAAGCATGCTCCAGTCCTTGCCTTCTTCTCTGTGCCCTTGCAAATGGTTATAGCAGCCATTAAACACTAAATTCTGCTGAGAAGGTTACTGAGGAACCAGAAGGAGACAAGTAGGAGAGCAGAAGTTTGAGCACAACTGTAGCTGAATTATTTTATAAAGAAAAGAAAAATATATTCTGTTAAAAAAATAAACAAAAAAAATGGTCAAGATTTTCTGGAAATATCCAAGGAAGAGAAAAACATCTCAAAGCATTGCAGCCACTTCTTTAATAGAATGTGTGACACTTCACTTGCCATTTCCCAAACCAAGCTTCCTAATTGCTTCCTAAAAAAAGGTTTTCAAGTAATTCCATTACTTGAATTCCAACACATTACAATACATTAGTTTCCCCATGACTAAAGGAAAAGCACAGCTTTAGGAAGCAGAATTTTGTACTCATCTTCTTGACCCAAAAATTATACCAAGTATTTAAGGATAGCAACTTCCCATGCTGACATTCTCTTGATTCCTCTTGACTCTTTCCATCTCTGGGGTGACACTCACAGGTGTAGCTTTGCAGAGCTGCTCTTTGTACTGAACCTAGCAAACATGTCAGAAGATATTACAACAGAGATTTCCAAGTAATAGAAATACGTAAATGTGCTAGACACCACTAAAGAGCACATTGCATTTGGATGGAAAGTACCATTCCTTAATAATCAATCCCATTTATCCATACAATACTTAGTAGTCACTCTCTGGCAGTTCTTCTATTTCAAACACAGACAATTGTTATTTCAACAGGAATACTTAACTCTCATTGTTATGAATCAAAGTGCAAGGCTAAGGAATTATCATTTTGCCATTAATTGATTAACAGGCCTTTGTGAACAAACAGAAAGTAGCACAAACACCACAGACATATTCACCCAAGACACAAACACATTCAATATGGCAGAGAGAAGTGTGCAAGAAATTGAAATGGGGCACACATTGCTAATATTCTTCTGGTTTTCCTTAACTCTCCTTAGTTCAGGTGGATCAGAAATAGTTGTTGCACGCCGAATTTCTTCCTTGTATTTAATCTGCACAACAGATATTACAAAAATATTATCAATTTAAAGACGAGAGAGACAGGCACTAAAATACATCTATCACTTTATACTCTCTCCCTTACACACACAGCACTACTAGACCACATCTACAAACACCACTGGCCTTAAAAGCAACAGTTATATTTCATTTCTAAAACAGTCTGCTAGAGTCTCTAATGTATCTTGTTTGATGCAATGCAGCAGAGAGTGCTTATAACAATTCTAGTGAACTGAAATTTTTACAGTAAGAAACTACATCACATGGGATTGTGGCTATTTTCATGATAATTAGGATGCTGATTGTAGATCCACACCACTTTGATAATGACTTGGTCTTACGATTAACTTTCTATGGAGTCTACCAGTCCATTTCAGAAACCAAGCTTTCTAGGTGTTCCTAAAAGGGTGGATGGCTTCAAAGTCACATTTAAGTTCTCTAAAAACACATGCAGATATACAGGTGAGGATGTAGTTGTCTGGAATGTTGATGCCTTTGCAGGTATTGTCTTCATTTACTTTTTTTTTTTCCTAACATTTAATTTTCAAGTTTCTTCTCAAGACATGGTACTTCTAGAGAATGCCCAATTTCACAGCACTGACAAAACAACTTGTTTTTCTCTAAGCTCATACTTGGAAGCTGCTTTGACTGAAATTCATAAATAAATAAAACCAAACCAGCCCAAAGTACAGACCAAGAATGGAAAATTTCAGTCCAGACAGTTTAGGACTGGTAAAAATACTAAAGCACTAGAAAAAAAGGGTCTTTTAATAGAGACTATTAGGTAAGTTTAAGAATTGGCAGTGCTACTTGTCCTTAAAATGCTTCAAAATGTCTGTTACTTGAATTTAATAATTTAATAACCAGCTTTGTGGTATTGACTGACATACCACAGGGGTGTCCTCACAGATTTCACACTAACAAAAACACAAATACAATCTTCTTCCCAAAGTGCTGCTTCTTCCCAGTTCTGTGTCCAACCCTGCCTGCCCCTCAATATAAACAATTTTTTAAAAAGTCCTTGGCTATTTGTAGCCTCTCAGCTCAGATTCAGCTTCAGTCCATGGGTCTGTGGCTTGCTTTGGAAACTCTGTGAGACCTTGGTTTCTTCCAAAGAAGTCATCACAACAGGTGAGATGAGCTCAACCTCCTTGGCTGTCACCACCTTGTATTTTAGGCTTTGAAAACACCATTCTGAGGTTTGTCTCCTACATAAGTAATCTGGAAGAATCTGATCACTTTCAGAACATGATTCAAGGGACTTTTTTGTGTGGTTGGTTGTAGTGTATGTATTATTTTGGTGCCCTGCTGTTTCTTTCACTGTAAATTTGCTCCACATTCCACATTCCAGTTTCGTTTAGCCCCAAAAAAATGGTTTTAAGGCTGTCCCAAGTTCTTCTGGCTAAATTCAAAAATACATGTAAAATATTTTAATCTAATGGATTCAAAATTGGTGCAATTTACCCTTCCTTTGGGACTCTTGTAAATCACACAATACAATTTCCCTCTTACTGCACAAAATAATTTCCCTCTCACTGACATGTTATTTGAAACATTCTTGTACATTGCCTTTAAATTTGGCATGCTACACCTGTAATAAATATTATACAAGACTAAAGTAATTTCAAGTACACTGTATGTAATAAAATACTTTTTGTAAAACATTAACACTACACAAAGACTAGCAAGGTAAAGGCCATGCTACTTATATCATAGCACTACACCACTAATGCATTTTGTACTTCCCTTGGTAGGTTTTTGTTCAAATGTGTTTACTAGCATACTGATAAACCTTTGATTTTTGCCTCTTCACCACTATTTAGAATTTCTAAAACAGCAGGAACAATGTACACAATTTTTCTACTTCACTTTGAAATGTACTGTGAAAAAACATTGGAGTTAGACTTCTCCCTTCTGTGACTATTATTGAAATCAAAGTCTCTGTTAACTAGAAATTTAAAATAAAAATAATAACAAAAAACCCAAACAAACAAAAAAAAACCCTCAAATCAAGAAAATAACAGCTTCCCAAACAGCAGGTTTCAACTATTCAATATCCAAGTATTTCAGGATTTAGGACACATGATAGCTTGCACTATGGCTCAAAATGACAAGATGAGAAGTGATGATTTGAGCAGAAGAAAATTCCAAGGAAAACATGAGCTTTTCAAAATTTTTTGGAAATTCTCTACTGGCCTTATTTGGTGAGAAATTAAGTGTTTAACACTATTCACTAAACAACAAAATTCTATCAGAATAGGTGTCCAGAGTCCCTAATTCCTATTTTAACTAACATTTAAACACAACATAGCATCATATCTATACATTATTTTCAAACTTTACTTTTAAAAAACATCTAATAATCAGAAAATTCATGTCACAAACATAGAAACTGCCTCAGAGGAGGCCCCATCAAATGTAACAAAGTGAACAATGCAGTTACAAAGGGTTTGCTGCTTGGTGGTCACTTTTCAAGTTTTTTCAAAGTCTTGCCACATATTTATCAGAAGACAATGTTCTATTAGAAGAAAACAGTCATTTTGATATTTGATTTTGATTTGCCTATTAAAGTGCCAAAGACATTGGGCATCTTTAGATAAACAACATCAATTCAGAAATAATCTCATCAGATCTACAGATCAACTCATCACCAGCACGTAAAGAGGCACCAACTCTCCACCTTTACACACAGGTGAAACTCTGGACATAGTTTTCCTTGTCTTGAAGTGCAAACTGCATCAAGTCCTAAGCAATACACATAGTCTCTAACAGAATGTTACAGATTTTCTTTTTTCTCACACAGTATTCTTCTAACCTGCAAATACAACTGCTGTTCACTTTGTCATATGGGGAAATGCACCTCATATTTCTCACTCCTGAGAGACAAAACACTTTCCTCAAATATTTAGTAAAAATATTTTCATATTTTTCTTAATGCTTCAATTAGAATCTCCACCTTTGGACACAGAAGTACTGCAGTAGAGGGAAGTTTAAGCTGTGCTAGAATAGAGCTCTATATCCAAAATCCAATGGACAACTATTTGAATTAAATGTGTGATATGAAAATGAAGAATTTTTTAGTAAACAAGCTGAAAAAGAAAAACCATTGGTCCACCTTTTACTTTACATAAGAACAGTTTATGTTAACAGCACTTACTGAACTAATATTCTGCTGATTTTTCTTTACTCTTTCAATCTCTGGAGTATCTTTTACAGCTGTGCCAGCTCCTACTTCCTTCTTATAAAACACCTTCATTTTCCCAAAAGAAAAGATAATTATGAGACTGTTAGCAATGCAAATACTAGTTCTCATAAAAGGGCTAGGCAATTCTCCAAGTTCCAAATTGGTCTGACTGTTAATCTTGCTAAGAAAGCAAATACTTTATTTTTTTATAAATAAGACTAATTATCAATAAGTACAATAACATTGTTTAATAACATCCTTTAAACTGACCTCAGTATTTTTAAGTATTTGAAATGAGATACTTAAATTTGGAAAAAATATTAAAATTTATATAATAAAGTTTTACAAATGTAACTTTGTGCTTGAGTAATTTCATTCATTTCAATGTAATTGAAGGTGGATGTACATGCAGGACTTGATTTGGTTTCCGTAGTCTTCAGATCTTAAAATACTGTGAGAAGTGAACAGGCATTACAAGTATTTGTAAGTTAACAAACTAGAAAACTGAAATATTCATGGCAAAATAACCATAACCACCAGAGCTAGAATCCAAGTCATGCAATTTTTGACTCTTAGGTTCAAGCCAGAAAGCTGAGGACTATATCTAAAAACAAAACTCACTTCTTAAAAGATACACATGCTGTTTATACAATTCTCTATATTTCCAATGTTTCAGTAAAGGATAAGCACAAAGCACATTAGTAGAATCAATCATTTGAAGTTACTGAAAGAGACAGTAAATAATTGCTCCACAAATTCCAAGCATGGTTACAATTTAAATAAGTTCATGCTGCAAAACTCCTAAACAAGTTTTACTTGATTTTCAGTATTTGGTGTCACAGCTGTTGCCACTCTGGTATTTCCAGTCAGTTAGTGTAAGAAACAAGTCTGATCCCAGAGTTAATAACATTAATCTTTACCATTTAGTATTCCTGCCTTTCTTAAATCAAGATTCATTTAAGTTTTCCTCTCAACAAACCGTGACCAATAAAACTATCATTCTTGATTAATTCCTCCTAGTTCTTTGAAGTCCTCCATATCCTGGGGTGAATACTACTGCCAAAGATTCTAGAGAAGAGTGAATGTCTGCAACGAATTTTTCAAATATTCAGAAAACCTTTAACAATCTAGAATTTTGTTTGACCATGTGATAACAGAGACAGTTTATGAGGAAGAATTCAAAAATTCTTCTTCATCATGTCAGTTATAAAGATTTATACTGTGGATTGGACTATAATTTATTTTTCTCCTCTACCAAGGAAGGAGCAGTAAAATATGTTGGAGATAGGAATTTTTCTATGAAAGAGATGACTGTGAAGTAAATATCCTTTTATAAATCATCTGCCAAATAAGCTAGTGAGCTAAAAGCAGCAAAGATCTTATCTACGGAGCTAGTTGTTATTTTTTGTCCCTTAAGGCAGAAAAATACTTGAGACAAAATCCAAAAATCAGAAGACTATTAGGGATCATTGGGTTTTTTATCTATTTGGGCTGCTTCCAGTTTTATCTTCACTCAGTAATAATTTATATTTATCATCTAAACTGCACAGAAGGATGAAAGATTAAAACAGAGAAAGAAGAAAAAAGGTAGTTTATGCTATAAACTGCTTTCCTACATTTGGAGGAGACACAGTTCACAAAGAGAAATAGGAAAATCACAAAAGAGAGCAAATACAAATCACCTCAAAGAGAAAACATTTTATTCCTTATTATCTAGAACACTAACAAAGAGGATAATTGTCAGCATTGGCACTGAAAGCTCAGACTGGCCTACAGGGCTGCAAGGGGTTCAGATGCATCAGAGCCTTGTCTAGGCTGAATTAAGTGGTGATACCCATCTTAATTAAGCCTGGTACCTAACTTAGTGAGCCCACGCTGCCAGAGCCACTGACCTACTTGAGGACTTCATCAAAAGCTATCAAAGGCTGGAGCAAGGAGGAAAGCAGATCACAGGGGCTAGCTTGGATCCCTCAGCCCAGCCTGACAGGACACCAGGGACATGAGAAATGGTGATAGCCACATCACACTGATGATGTGCAGAGCACCATTCAGAACCAGGAGCCAACAGATGACAGGAAGAAAATTGGGCCAGTGGGCCTGTCTAGAGCTCCTTCTAGAAAGATGCAGCTTTCAGCTGTCCTCATTCAAAGGAAGAAAAAGGGCAGGTGGTGGCTGGAGATGTTACAGGAGTGAGCCCAGCCTGAAGCAGGCTCAGAGAGGTGTCTCCTCTGCTCTCCCCACAGGCTCTATCTCCCCTGCAGAAGCCTCAGCTGTACAGGGGAGCTGCAGGCAAACACCTCTGGGAGAAATTAACTGAGTTTACTCAGTTACTTCTGAGAGCTGGAGAAGCTGAGGATCTCTCTAAGTTAAAGAACATGTGCGTCAGATAATACTAAAAATATTTTAGTATCTTATATTCCTTTCTCTCAAATCATTGGCTTTATTATTATTACTTAGTCTGCCATAAAAAACAGCCACTGACTGGTCTTTTGTTCTGGAGACAGATTTACTCCTCTTCTCTGTTCTATTACAAGCAAAGGCAGAATTACAAACAGCAGCATTAATGGGCCCAAAAAGGAAGTGGAATTTAATACATCCCAAACTGGGTAATTTTAGAAATCTAAGCTCATAATTTATATGTAGGGATAAAGTGAAACTTAAATCTAGCATAAAATTTAAAAATATACCCAGTGTAATAGAAAATCATTATATATATACATGTTTATGAAATCTGATCTGTTCAAATTTTATACTCCAATCTTGATGCTCAGTACAAATTATAGGAAACAGATGAAAAATCTTATATGAATAGTAAGAAGCCTTAGGCTTTTTTTTCCCCCCCTTTTTAAATAAAGTACTTCCTGGGGCTTGATGGAAAAAGAAAAAAATAATGTTCATTTAAAAATAACTGTGGCTTGGCAAGGTGGTAAAAGTGGTTTAGAAATTCAAAATAACTGTGTCGCACCTAGAAAAGCTGAGTATTACTTTTACTGAAAGAAATTAGTGATACAGTTTTTGCCAGGAAAACTGTGGAAATGGTTCAAAGCACTTCTACTCATAAGTTCCCTATTTTACACTGTGACACAAGAGAGCCTATTTAAACTAAAAAATATCTGAAAAGTTACAAGCAAAATGAGAAGCACTATTACTCACTGAACTGATGTTTTTCTGGGTGCTTCTTATCCTCTCCATCTCAGGAGTGTCTGGGACAGCAGAATAGTTACAGAGCATCTTCTCTGCTTCATCTTTGTACATCTTCTGAAAAATAATTTTTACATCTCTATGCTTTTTGGGCTCAGGATATCCAAACTGCACAAAAGATGCTTATTGCTGATAATCCTCCTGATTCCTGTCCAGTATTTACTTAAACCTCTCTTCTCCATGATACTGTTACCACTGTCTGCCCCCATACTAAAATGTATATAGTAGACATTTATATAACATATCTTCATACTTAATGTATCCTCATATATATTTTCCCTTGGGCTGTCAGGATGCATGTAATGTAACATTAGGTGATTAACATGAAAAGAACTACAGGAAGATATAAATAATTAAATTTCATTTACATGGTGTAACATGCCTAAATACAAATAAGAATCAGGCAGTTAAGATATTTTTACCACATGTAAATTAATTGAGTATGGCTGTGAAAACTTCTAGAAAGCTAGAGAGGAAGTATTTTGAGCAGCATATGTCAACCAGTCATTGTCACACAGAATTAAAACATTCAACTATGTCTACCTAGCCTGCTATTTCTGAATCCCTTTTAACCCACTGTATTTCTGGAATATATGGACCAACTTGCATCCCTTTTCCTATCATTTCAGTCCCCAGGTCATTTTTATACTCTTTCTGAAGAGAAAATAAAGGGTAAAAAAGACCCATAACTTATACTACAACTCTGTGTGCATGTGTCTTCAAAGCTTTCTCACAGTACTGGTCACACTATAAAAAATAATTTTTGAGTTTCTTCAATTTAATATTTTTATTGTGCACCGCTTGCTTCTTTAGCTGAAGAATGTTCAAGATGTTTTTAACATCTCGTTGTGTTTTACTTACAAAGTAATCTTAAAGAAATTAGTTCTGTACTCACCTGGCTGACAATTTCAGAAGCTTTTTTAGCTCGTTGTATATCAAGGGTATCCATACTCACTTCCATTCCCTTTCCTTTAATTTCATTCTCCAAGTCTTTCTTGTATTCTTTCTGAAAAGAACAGCATTGGAAATACTCACAGCTGACTGCCAAAGTTTTCAATTTTTCCTAGTTTAATCCGTGCTACTTCACTGACCAGCATTCATAAAGCACCAAAAAACTAATGATTCCAGTACTAGTTTTGTAGAACCTCTCCATGCAACGCCTACACTGTAATTGCTGATGGGTTAAAACACTCTTTCAACACACTGGTCACTTCAAACCCAATGTAGCCTTTCACATCTACCTGTCTCTGCAGTTTTGGCAGCCACAAGCAGACACCCGTGAGAACTTCTTCCTCTGCTGTACTTAGCAAGACTGAGGTCATAATGCTTTAGCATCTCTCTAGCTCTGTTTATCATGTGGCCCTACCTAAATAAGTAGCTGTTTAGACCAAAAAGGAGCAGGGCCCACAGTGACCCAACACACACCAGGCCAGGCATGGCTCATGAGGAACAAGCACAGCCTGCAAAAGGTGATAGGAAGTCTTAACTTTCCCCCCTTACATTGATTATGCAACTGGTCAAGGTTTTGCAGCTCAAAGGATTAGCTGTTTAGAGAAATCTGTGTTTTCAGTACTGCCTAGGTTGGTTACCAGCTGGAACTCTCAATCACAATAATTTCTTGCATTTTGTCACATGGGAAGCTTGCCCCAGGAGTGGTACTGACCGTGCTTGCAATTTCAGAAGCTTTCTTGGCTCGTCTTATCTCAGGTGTATCTGGACCAACTTCCATGCCTTTCCCTTTAATTTCAGTTTCCAAGTCTTTCTTGTATTGCCTCTGTGAAGATAGAATTTTTACATGATATTCACAAAATCCAGAGAGTTGCAAGTAGATTTCTTTCCCACAAGACACACAAATTTAGGATTTAGAGTCAATCACAATTTTCAAGAGTCACAGTTCTCAAGAGACTTGGTAAGCTGTTGTCAGAAAAAACATATAACTATAGGAGGAAAACTTTGAGAAGCTATTCAGTGACTGTACAAACCTCTATCAATGAATTTTTAATGTGGCAGAGGGTGGGAGGAAATCAGCCCATGCAGCTTGCTACAGTTATCCCCTAAAGTAAAGGGGAAGTTTAGCTCTGCAGAACATGGTGTAATAAGTTGGTCCTTGGTACCAGTCTAATTGAAACACATTTTACTTTTAAGAAAATATTTTATTTATGACAAGACTATATGTTAGAAATGTAATACCATACAGAATTGCTCCAGTGAACTTCCAGATCAGGAAGTTGTAATTTATTCATTTAATAGGTCCTTCCTGAACCATAGCCATTAGGCAAGTGGCAGTCCTCATCCATGAATGCTGCTTTTCCTCACAACATAAATTATATATAACCAATAACCCGAAAACAAAATTAATATTTCATCTTCAGCTTATCCAAGCAAGGATATGTTCCTTGTTCATCAGCAAATTATATTAAAAAGTAATATGGAAATATTTTATACAATAGTTGTAAGGTTTTTTTAATTAAAAAATACTCTCAGCTAGTGCTATTTCTATTACTACAGTAATAATCATCCTTTTTTTCATTCTAGTTCATCCCTACCTGTAGAAAACTCTTCTTTTTCAAAGTAAATGCATATAATACAAATAATTTTAAATGCCCCTTTCTTTTCTTGTTTGTTAATTATTTTTTTAGGTTGTATACTAGTGAGATAAAGAAGGAACATGTGTTTGTGCTCAATACGGTGGTTTGATCACTTACAAGAACATGAGCAAAAAGATTTTCAGTCTTCTATCTCTGTCTCACTCTGATGTAGAAATAAATGTATAAAACAACCCTCTAGTTCACAAACCACATTTTTTGCAAGAATTGTAAATTAACCTGTAGTAATACATCATTCCTTTAATTCCTCTCTGCTAAAGATGGGATGGCAGATATTTCCTCTAAGCTTTATATTGTGTAAAATACCAATATAATCCCAGGATATAAAAAATATATAATCCCAGGAGTTACAGCTATATATTCCCACACTTCTTTACACTGGATAAAATTGGTCCTATCCATGACCCTTTACAGGGTCAAATTGGCCCTACCCATGGCATTACCTCTGTTTTTTATGGCTATATGTATATATGTATATATATATATATATGTATATGTGTGTGTATATGTATATGTATATATGTATATATATATAAAAATGCGTGTAAACATATATATAACATATAATAAATAAACATAAAATTTATATGAAATAGATTATATTTATATACACACACATAATATACATATACACACATATATATATAATTCTGAAATGGTTCCCCAAAGGCATAACATCCAGCATGAGCTTTGCCTTCCTTTTTCCCTCCCTATACCCTCCAGCCTCACTGCTGCTTCCCAGAGACAGCCTTGGATGTCTGGAAAACCACCCAAACTCATGCACTGGGAAAGTCTCAGCAGAGCACAGCTCTAAATGCTAGATCTACTGACCCCACCAACAATCTCCAATGACCTTTCACTTGCCTGAAAAACAGAGTTATCTGTCCTGTGTTGTTTTTTATCCAGAGCTTTACTATATTTTTCAAGCAAAACAGAAATACCCTTAGTTTCAGTACTTATGCTTTTCATTGTAGATTAGACAAAAAAAAAGAAAAAAAAAAAAGGAATTTTCTGAGTTTAACACAAAGTGAACCTTCTGTGGTATTAATAACCTTGACTAGGATAACATACCTCATTTAGTATCTGAGCTGCATTTTTCACTCTAATCAAATCTGGTGTATCTTCAAACACTGTCATTCCTTTTCCTTTCATCCCTTCTTCCAAATCTTTTCGATACTCTTTCTAAGGATTATAAAAAAAAAAAAAGAGAGATTTCACCACTTCTTATTTTGTGCAAGATCTTAAAAAGAAATGCCACTTATTAAACATCTGAAGAGTCTCTTTGAAATTTCTATGAAATATGAATTAGATGAAGTACAGATTTCAGACTTAAAATAGAACTGGAAATTGTGAAAGCAAAAGGAACAAAATTGAAAAAATAAAAGTATTTTAATGTCATCATCTATTTTTTTGTGCTCTTGAAAACCATCTGTGTCCTATACAGCTCTAGCACACTGTTTAGGGGCCATGTCTCTGGACAGATATTTTAACAGCAGTAGCATTTTCTTTCTGCAGACCAGAATATGCCATGCTGCAGTCTCTACCTCAGTTCCATTAATGGCACCCCAATCAGGATGGATTCCCTAAACACCATACTAGGAGCTGTTAAAACAACCTCTCAATAAATTAAAATGTAGAAGCAATATTCCTACCATATCACTCCTGTGCCTCCTAGACACTGCCCTGGTAGGACCTATCAACATTCAGCAACTGCAGCCTCCAGAGTACTCAAATGTTCAGTAAAAAGTTCAAAGCACACTAGAACCTGTCCACAGACATTTGGTTCCTATTGCTCTTCCCAGCTCCTAGAGAGCTGATGTAAGCCTATTGAAGTTCAAGATCTTTAAGTTTTTTAAGGATTTTTAATTACTCTTCACATCTTCAGATGAGGATTAGGCTTTTTTAAGCAAAGAAATTAGAAGAACATTGAACAAAATACTTATCAGAAGATTTACATAGACATTAATTAATACTACTAATTACATATTAAATTTCATAAGCAGTGGTGAGCACCTTTATCTCCCTGTAAGCTCTTTATTTACATAAAAGGAAACCAGATATTTTTTAAGATGCTTCTCTTGATCATCAGAAGAATGTCCTACAACATGCAGGAAACAATTTCCTCTAATTTGGAATTATTTAATTCAGAACTATTTAATTCAGCTATCTCTTCTGAAGGAGTTGTAAATGTGGTCCCAGAGAAGAAAGTTTGTATTGTTACAAAATGTGAAATACGTGCAGAATTTTCTGCAATGGAAAGTCAACAGAATAAGCTGGAACACAACTGATATTTGGGAAAAAATAAATGTGATTAAACATTAAACAATTAATTCATTTTTAACTTCAGGTTTTTCTTCTTGTTTCATGCAGTATCTATTCAAAGTTTATTATAAACCTTTATGGAAAAACACTGAGTTACATCCTTGACTATGAAAAAATACATAATTTTTCTAAATCATGAAAGATAATAGTTCATTTTACCTAGGTAATCTTTGGGTTTGGAATATGTTCCTTGAATGTGGATTACAAAATCATCAGAAATTCATGCAGTTATGCATTAATGGAAATACCATTCTCGTTTTCTCATTTTCTTCCCCTTTGACTAACTGGCATGGTTTACTCCCAAAATAGGGAGGCATACAACTTGAGGAGGTCAGAATTAGAGAACAACTTAATGCATATAACACTAAGAAGGGGAGATACATCAAAAATTTGGAGATGAACATGTAGAGCACATGAGATAATTAAACTATGCATACAGTACCCACTTCTTTGGGCATTCGGTGAGCAGTGAGATTACCTGAATGAAATGACAGCATATTTTGCATTTTTCCCCAGTGAGAAGGCATATATGAGATGTACCACAGAATGCCACTGTACAAACTAGACCCAGCTTAAGACTTGCCTACCTGAAAGTCAGGCTTATCAGAATAAATTATTTATCACAGGATGAATAATAAAGAAATATCTTAAATATTTTTCTCTAACCATATGAAATTTAGCATAGACTGGAATAAGTTGTAGAAAGAACAAGGAAAGGAACAAAGTTCAAGGGTTTTTAATTCTAACATGCTTTATTTGTTTTGGCAAAAAAAACCCAAACAAATCTATTCTTCATACCAGAAATAAAAACAAGGTATTTTTGGCTCCCAGATTCAAAGGCAGGATATGCAGCAGCTCTGCTCTTCTCTTCTAGCAGTTCTAGCTCTTCTAAATTTGGTCAAATATTAACCATAATCCACAGAGTCAAACAATACTCAAAATCTAACATGAAACCAATTTTAAATAATAATATAAAAATACTAAAGGTAGAAGGATTCTCAGTTATGGAAAAAAAATTCATTTTCAGTGACACATACGACTGAAGAACATTTCACAACTCTTAAGGAAAAAGGAGGCATACAGAAAACCTGTACCTTCTAACAAAATTGACTTAAAGCAGTTATGTAATGTCACAGCTCTATTACAGAATTTTGGTCTTCTTTATTTTTTATCAATAACATGTAAGATAGAGAATTATTTTAATTAAGTTAATTATAAGCGACTCTATGCAGTTCAAGGCATGTGTACAACCACAATAGCCTACCATAAATGTGAAATGATTACTCAAAAGGAAAAACTGACATCTGGACACCAATGGAAATCCTTCCTTCCTGTCCTTTATCTATTTGAAAAGAGAAGTGATAGTCTGGTTCAGGCATGCTGAGCTTTATAATTTCCTTACTACATGACTATTCAGAATAATGAAATGATGTGAAACAATTTTTACTGATGAAGATACTAGGTAGCTGCCAAGAAAATTTTAAGTTATTCAGCACTCAGCAGCTTGTAGTGATGCTGCTTTTTGCTCATTTACAACTTAACAATAGAAAACATAAATTAAAATCCTTTACCTCTTTCAGAAGATTAGTGATTTCTTTTATATGCAAGAACTCTGGGGTCTTGTCTAAATCCAGTGAAGGTCTTCCCTTGATCCCTTCTTCAAAATCTTTGCGGTACATTTTCTATTGTAGCAAAACCAACAATTAATGGTACATACATATGCAATTCCAAGCATATTTCAGAAGAGATGTTTTAAATAGACCCAGAAATGAGCCCTGCCATAAATTAGATTTCATACTAATAAGCCACTTCATTACGCATTTCATTATCTAGTTTATTTATACAAACAGATACATTCTAGAAAAAAAATATCTGTACAGTATGTCCAAAGAGGATGTTGAACCTGACCCAGGAAAGAAACTGTTTGCTTGGAAGAGAAAAGAGAAAACAAATGGCACACAAGGTAATGGTTTAAAACTCATTAGAGTTTCTACCAAGAGGCTGAAATCATCTGTTTCCCATGACACAGCAAAACTAATGGAATCAAACTGCAGCATGGGGACACAGGTGTATCCATCTCACTCACGATGGATGGCAAAGCACTGGACTAGATTGTGTGGGAAGTCACAAAATCTCCATCATTTCAAGTTTTGGGGTTTTTTTAAGTCAGAAAAACATGGCCTGATACAGGACAGCCAGTGCTGTTCTGGAGCCTGGGAACAATCCTTCCTCCTTGATGAGTTTCCCAGGCTGGAAAGGCAGGAGGATGTTTCAGTTAAATCATGGGGTAGGACTGGGTTTTGTGGCTTCACTTGTTCCCACATGAGAACCATCCCTCCCTAAAGATGGATTTCAAGTGAAAATTTTAAGTTATTAATCTCCAATCTGGATTACCTTTTGAGCTTCTTCTCAATCAAATGATGTGTGTGTACTGTTAGTACCAATTGCCTTTTGAGAAAAAAGCAAATTCACAAGTCCAAAAAGTACATATTTACTTACCTCACTTTGCATCTTTTGAGCCTCCTTTGAAACTTGATACATTGGTGTATCCACAAACTCCAGCAATGATCTGCCTTTAGATTTTTCATAATTTTCTTTGTACTTGACCTAGGAAGATTAAAATAAAGTCTGTTAACAGCTGAGAGAATATGAGATCTGATTGCTTGCCTTGGCAAGAAACAAATCCTGTCTTAGCCATACACCTTAGATGTTTTGACTTGGAAGACTTCTCCCAAACTTAACCTGCTAGGGAAATAGAGTAGTTAGATAAGGTAATATTTTTTTGAGTCATTTATTCCTTTTCTACACAATTCAGACCTAGAAATTGTGAACTTTGAAAACAGGAATAAGAAGCATCAATCACAATCCTTAAACTAATTGCATGGGTCTGGCCAGATGACCTACATCTGAACAGTTTGCAGCTTTTTAATAGGATCCCCTGCTATGTTTCCATAAAACAACACATTTACTGTAACAGTAACAAAATCTGTTTCCCAGCTAGGCCCCGCAGGTCTTTGTTTCAGGCTCAGAAGCACCACTCTCAAATGCACTTTTGTTTGTACCTGTGGGAGAGGGAAGGGAAGGAAAACTACTGCTCTGGTAGAGTCCAGTCCTGCATCAACATTCCCCTCACATCTACCAGGGACCATGACCTGAGAGCTGGCAGCAAAATCACAGTGAAGGACACAGGTTAAAACATCAACTTATGCCTTTATGCTAACTCACAAAGGAAATACTCTTTGTTTGGAAACCTGAAAAAGTCTTTTGAACTCATTCATTCACACTCTTTTGATTAAGACTGGCAAACACATTATTTATCTCTAGTCAGCATGGGGATGATGGAAGAGTCTAGACAAGCCTTAAAGGAAAGCAAATAGCTACAAATCAAAATATTTCATTTATAGTGAGTAATGTAATTTTAATTTCTATGTCTCTTCAAAAATAGTGATGTCTGATTTTCTCTTTGCCTGTCAGGCTTGGGTCCTGCAAAAACACTCTGCTCTCTCCTCATGGGGTGCTTCTGATTGAATATGCACTGTACATCACTGAAATCTACCATATGGCTTTGTGCATGACTTAATCACTGCTAAAATGCTGCATTCTTCTCTTTGCAAGATGTATTTGTTTGTGGTGGTGTATGCCTGACTTTGAAGCACTGCATTTTCTTTGAGATGGATTTGTTCTGCAGTGTCTGGGCTGAAATGACAGAAACACTTGCTTTGCTTAAATGATTTCTTATATTCCTACTGAAGCAAAAAAAAGTCAAGAATGTTTTCACAGACAAAATCCAGAAGGTTTTGTAATTTAAATACTATTTAAAATAATTACAAAAGAAAAAGCATAGAAGAAATTATATTTTAGTCTTATGAACCGAGGAGTTCTGTCAAATGCAAATTTAAAACATTGTGATGAAATTAAACAAAAAAGATATGATAAAAAATAGCTTTTGTATATTCCTGGACAAAGTGGTTTTCCCGCTAATCTAAAAGTCAAATGTTTCTATATTCCATAGAAAATAAACATCATTATTATCACTTGTAGAGCAAAGGAGCACATATGATGGTCTGGGTTTGCCTCCTAGTGGAAAGAACTGTAAATATCACACAACAAAATCACTTTAGTAGAGGAAACAAATGAAAATTGCCTCCATCTACAGATACTGATCTCATACTTTTACTCCATTCCTCAGCTAAAGGAAGAAATTTATTTTTAAATTCTGTAGCTAGATTTTAAAATCAAATTAGCTAAACTTAATAACGTTTTGCTGCATTAAGCTAAACTACAAGCACCAGATTCAGTCTCCTGAGTTCTGTTTATTGATCCTGTTCATTAAAATGAAGTACCTCTAAATCCCCCCATTTTCAGCCTGTATTTCATTAGTATGTTAAAGTTTCCACAATATGAACAGATTTAAAATATGAAAAACATTAAACTACCAGTTACATATGTATAAAAGTGTCAAATTTTGTGTCTCCATAGCTGATACCAGAATTGCATATATATCTGTCATGGTAGAACCACAGCCAGCAACTAAGCCCCACACAACTGCTCATACATTTTACCCCAGTGGGACAGGGTAGAGAATCAGAAGGGTAGAAGAAAGAAAATATGTGGCTTGAGATAAGAACAGTTTAATAATAATAATAATAATAATTTTTTTTTTTTAAAGAGAGAGAGGGAGAGAGAGAGATAAAGCTCAAGGAAAAAAAAAAAATAAGAGATGCAAATGAAAAAAAAAGTCACTCACCACCAACCTATGAATGCTCAGCCTGTTCCTGAGAAGGAACCCCTGGCCAACCTTCCCCTAGTTTATACACTGAAAATGACACTGTATGGTGTGGAATATCCCTTTGGCCAGTTTGGGTCAGCTGTCCTGGCTGTGTCCTCTCCCAACTTCTCATGCACCATCAGCCACCTGGATGGCAGGGCACCATGAGAAGCTGAAAAGTTCTTGACTTAGTGTAAGCACTGCTCAGCAGCAACTAAACCATCAATGTGTTATCAACATCATTTCCATCCTAAATTCAAGACACAGCACTCTACCAGCTACTAGGAAGAAAAATACCTCCATCACAAGTGAAACCAGGAAATACTGTCTGAAAGGAGAATTCCACCTTGCGATTTTCTTCCTCATCAAAATAATAAAACCAGGATGAGTTTGACTTGTCAAAATCAGTTTATTTATGTCCAAAGATGCCCATCAAGCTTTCCTCCTAACTGTTGGAATTTATTCCCATGGAAGTTGACTTGTATAACAGCCTTGCATTGATATTACAGTATAAAAGCTTCATAAAGTTGCACACACTAGTTAACACTCTAGGTCAATAAGCAAACCCATTAATTCAATCAAGAATATTACTTTATGAGTTTAATTAACCATAGAGGTTTCAATCTGTCACAATGGTGAAAGTGTAGCTATGTTATATAGAAGATAATGAGAAACAAAGTTCAGTGGAGAAAGGTATACTGCTGGGAAACAGCAAAACTGGGCAATTAAAACAAAACAAAAAAAGACCATAAAACATAGGACCTTTGGAAATCAATTAACACAGGGAAGCCAGGAAGACTGTTTTTTACCATGGTGGCAGATTACAAAAGAGATTTGGTATGAGTTGCAGAGATAGAAGCAGAACACAAGGAATGTAGTGGAACAGGAGGGAGAAAGGCAGAAGAGTAAATCATGTTTGAATAAAACGATGACATAGGGAGGTCAGTCTGAGAAGGACTGTGAAATGGGATTTCTTTAAAAGACTAATATTTTGTGAGGAGCTTAGGGATTGGCAAAGCATTTCTCTTCTTGTACCAAATAAAAATACCCACCAGGATCCGGACAATGCAAAAATCATAGGCTTAGTGTTTACAGAGTCCTGAGGTGAGCACACGGACATTATGAATCAACCCCTTCAGGAGAAAAGAAAGGAATATATTCTGTAAAACTTGATCTGCCTTAAGGGAAACTCTAGGTTTCTGCATCCTTAGAGCTAAGATGATAAACTGATGAAGTCCATTCTGAGGGTGTTCATTTAATCAGCAAAAAGTCTGCAAATCTTACCATACACTAGAAGGAAACTAGATTTGGGTCAAAACATGCATGAAGAATGCAGGAAGAAACAGACTCCAACTCACTTATTATTCATACAAAAGGGAATAATCATTGTTAGCTTCACAAAGGGAGTGAGACAGATAAAAACCAAGCTTCAATTCTCAAAAAAAAAAAAGAAATCAAGTATAGATAGATTATTTTGATTATTTTAGACATAAGCAAGCACTGACTCAAAAGATGGCCCAATATGTTCCTACTCATTAGAGTTAATAATCTATGAAACACTCACTCCTGCCAACCATCAAACAACACCTTCCTTCCCAACACCACCCACTTGTGCCTCTCCACAGCAGTTCTGCAGGCCTGCTATGTTTTCTGGAGTAAAGATGACAAGTGCAGCTACAAACACCAAGTGCAGAACAGGTGCTCTTGGAGTGGGAAAGGACCTTCATCATGGCCCAGGAGCCAGGGGTTTTCTAGCTCCTTCTCCCTATTTCAACCCCCACCACAATCATGCATCAGACCACCAGTCCCATCAAGGGGCATGTCTCACTGTGTGGCAGAGTGGAGCATGTGCCTATTATCTGACCCAATGTAGAAAGACCTCAGACAATAAGGAGGGGTAAAAAGTTTAGCCAGAGAAGCCTAAAAGTAAACTAACGCTCCAGAGGCTGTCCATTAAAATAACCCAAATAATAAACTAGCATAATGGTCACTTCTGTACAGAGACTTGTAGATGAAAGCTAGATCTTAGACAAAATGAGATTTGCAAGGTAAAAAGTATTTTAGGTCTTAGAGAAAAGAAAAAAAAAATGTTTCAGATATGTGAAAAGAAACACTCAGCATCAGAAGTCTGTGTGATTCTTCCACAGCATACATGATCTGCTCTAATAACTGAAATACGTCTTCATAAAAACCTGATTTACTTCCCTACACCCCTCATCCATTACCGTTACAACACTATTGCCCACTACATATGAGAGCAATAATGTGTTTCCTACCATGACTATACACAGTACATTCCTTACTAGATTTATTTTTGAGATAATTCTTAAAAAGGTAACTTACATCACTCTGTGTTTTGCTGATATTTAAAGCATGGTTTAAATGTAGCAGGTTTGGTAGATCAGATGCTGGATCATGTAGGCATTCCAAATCTTTCTTGTAGTTCACCTGGAAAGAGAATTCAGGTTATATAAACTAAAGACTAATAAAGTAACTCATAGCTCTCTATTACAGTGGGACCACTCAGAAAGGGAAGACATTAAGTTCTTGCCTGAGCAAACTCTCCCAGCCACTAGATGGTGATCATCTCCTATTATTTCAAAGAAAAGGAAAGCACAACATGGGACTCTGCTGAGTAAGCACTCAGAAACTACTCGAACTTTTCCTCCAAAAAAAGGACACTTACAATAAAATCACACTTTGTATGGGTTTTCAGACTAGAATTAATTTTCTTCTTTTTTCCTCTCCCCTCCCTTCCCACACCCCACTGAAATCTTCCTCAATACTTTCAGTCTATTCATTTTAAACACCATTAATTATTTTTTTTTCTCCTACTTCAGGAATTACACAATCCAATTTCAAAGTTTGATATATAGCAGTTAAAGGGAAGTGCTCCTGGATATTTTATCCAATACAGATTGCTTGCAACAAATATAAACAACATGGTGACCTAGGGCAAAAAATAATCATTTAATGAAGCAGCAGAAAGTAACTCCCTATCAGCCTACAGTAAAATTTTCCATTCTTCTGAGACCCGTATGCCCAACTTTACAGAAAGAAAACTAGCTAGCCTACCTATCTTGGATAAGAGATTTTTAAATTAATACCTTCAGTCATCTCCACATATGTATCATGTTCTTCACTTCAGTTTGCCCATTTCTTATATAATAACTGTTTCAATTAATTTTTTACTACACATTTTGATTTTGGAAATAATTACATGATCTTCTGTACCCTTCCTAGAGCCAGTCTTTCCTGTTCCCATTGCATGGTACCTCACACTTCAGAAATCCTGGACTACAGTATGAAGTCTTTTGGCTATCTGGGATCACAGTTTCAAGGAAGAGATCACATTTTTAGCATTAGACACACTTTTAAAGATCTCACACCGAGATTATCCCAATAATCACTAAATACAGATCCTTTCTCCAGTCTGGCTCCAGCAGCAGACGCCCAGTGCTGAACCTAGTGACTGCTGTATTTTGTAATACCATTGACAAGATCAGCCAGAATAATGAAGTCTAAAAGACAGACATCCAAATCTGAACTGCTCATGTAACCTCCTTCCTTAACCATTGGAGAGATGACAGTACTTTACTCCTCTGAAGACAGGCACCTCTATCAGCTGAGAAGAATTGACCTCTAGACCTCTTTATTTCTTTCCTGAATAGAAAGGCACCAAATATAAGTCAATTAGCTCAGTGTAAGAGGTCATATCTTTTGACACACAAAATTAAGCAAGTCAAATCTCATCTAAAATGGTTATGAAAAATTCTTCAGGCCCATTGTCAAAAACAGAGAAAGAAATAGGTCACATGCCGTACCTGCTACACACTGTATAGCAGAGACTATAGCTCAGAGGAATTCAAAAGATGAAAAAAGAAACTCTACTTGTGAACAAATGTTAGATTATTCAGGATGCAAATGCATGTAAAAAACAAAGCCAATTAACTTACATCACTTGCCAAGGTGGATGCAATCTGTGCTTGCTTAAAGGAAGCACTGTCAAGAGGATTATACTGGTGACTCTTCATTTCCTTACTGAACTTCTCTTTGTATTTTACCTTTCACCAGAAAAAACATGTATAATATTAACATGTAGCACTTTAAAAAGGCAGAGAATTCAGACAACAAAGAAGTTTATTTAACGAAATTGCTTTATTTATAACTCTTCAAACAAAGTTTAAAGAAGCTGAGTTTACCCACACCTGTGACAGTCTTGTGTTGGTTTCAAATTAAGCTTTACGTATCTGAATTTTACTAAAATTTTAAGGTTGTCATATGTGATTACTGGTGCTGAAGGATTTATAAAAAGAAAACAGAAACAAAACCATACGATTCACATGAGTAATCACATAAAATAGAACTGTTTCATGATCAATAATAATCTATTCACTAAGAATCATTCCATTCATAATTAACATTAAAATTGTGGTTTTTGCAAAAAGAAGATCTAAGGTGAATAAATTGTAACATTTGTAAAACAAATCACTTGTAAATTTTTCAACCACTTGAAAGTGAGAAGTCAGAATCATACTTCTCACCACCAGGTCCACGTGTCACTCCCACTATGCTAGACTGCCACCAGAACCACCAGGTTTATTTTTAATTCTGCCAGAAATTTCCTATGGGACACTGAGGAATCCCTCTGTACTACAGTGCTTTCTTGGGGATAATGGCCACCTCCTTACAGTGCTAGAAAGCATAATTAAATAACTGCCTGCCATCACTTTCACCACCTTTTCTTCTCATTCAAAAGAAAAAGGGGGACTGAAAATACATGTAAGAGGAAATAAGCAATACTTAACTATGGAGACAATGGCATTAAAAGGAAATAAATCAAAAAATATTCCATAAAACATGCCAAAAAACCGAATTCAGAACGTGAAAATATGAAATTGAACAAATAGTATATCTCCCTCCTTTGCTCCCTTTGATCATCAAACATCTGGAGACTGCACACGTCTGCTTTTTTCCAACAGCTGGGCATAATGGAGGAGAATAAAGTTCAGTCTGAATTATGCTTCTTTCATGAATGTTAGGCAGACACCTGATATCTGAGCCTATGCAACATCCATTATAATTTACCACGCTCTGCACTAAATAAATACATGGACTTTTCCCTACTCCTTTTTTCTCTATTCCCACATGAGTGCCTGATAAAGTGGTTAAGCCACCTCAAACAATCTTCAATATTTTTTTTCTCAGACTTAGTTGTGGTTTTTTTTTTCCTTTTCAGTTCTTCCTTGCCTCAACAGACCCTCAACATGATTTAGCTCACACAACCTCACTATCTTTAGCCACAATGCCCACTATTTTATTAATCAGGATAACAAGAAACCAAAACTAAGCCATACAAGCAGGAACTAGCTGTATATGTTCAAGCACTACATTAATATTCCAGCACTTAGGTAGATTTTTCTATGTGAGGAAATTCTAAAACACTGTTATTTTTAAAGAGAAATTTTATCTGAACACATGATGAACTTCACA
The DNA here is from genome assembly GCF_963662255.1 of Cinclus cinclus. Taxonomy (NCBI): domain Eukaryota; kingdom Metazoa; phylum Chordata; class Aves; order Passeriformes; family Cinclidae; genus Cinclus; species Cinclus cinclus. Next base: position 18,455,258 of record NC_085046.1, on the reverse strand, counting down.
ATCTTCCACACTAACAGTAGAAGAGGGTATTTATTGCCTTCTGGAAGATTCATCTGGTTTATATTGTTTGATATTTGCCTTGGCATTGGATCAAGTGCAAAAGCATATATCTGAATACAACGACAAAGGCAAATCCACACTCCGTACAAGCAGTGAAGGAATAAACCAGAGGGCTTTTCTCTCTTGAAAGGTGTATCCAAAATGCACCTTCTAATAAAAATCAGGCAGTGCTGTAATATGTCATTCAAAAAGCCAGAGATCAGGCAGGCAAGGTGAGCAAAACTGTCTTTTACTCCTTTACCCATATCACAACACCAAGCGTAAGACTTGAAATATCCAACTACTGCAGGCTGCCTTCTCCTGGCCAGCAAATGGCCACAAACAGCACATACAGAATGCACAACAGGGTACTTGAAATTCTTGCTGAGTGGGAAAGTGTTGGTGCTGAAGGGACCTCTCCTCACAACTGGCTTGCCATCTTCAGCTGCAGCCATTTCATGGCATCATTGAAAAAAAAATTTAGCAATACATTTCAGCCTAGAGGTTCCAGTAACAGATCCTGTTTAGTGTCACTTCAGATCACATTGCTGCCACTGAAGGACAGAGGGGGGACCAGTGAACCCAGTCTTCACGGGGCCCCGTGTCGTGATGTCAATGTGCAGGAGGGTCCCAAAATTAAAGGAGCCCCCCAGCCAACATGACTGTAAATGTTCTGGTTGCAGGAGGGCTGTCTGGCAGCTCCAGGCCCTGCTGCCTCCCCTGGCTGCTCAGCTCACTGCCTTGGCTCCCCTCCCCATCACACGGGTCGCTCTGCAGCAAAGCAGAGCACAAGCAGTGATTTCAGACAACCCTGGCAGTGTCTCCAGAGCACTTCCAGCAGTCATTTAACTGACCTGTCATCGGGGGTTTGTTGCATTGAAAGCTAAATAGATGTACACTTTCCCTTTTATCAACATTTTTCTGGTTCTTTCTCCCTTTTGAAAAGAAGCGTGGGATGGGAGAGAGTGAAGAAGGAAGAGTAAGCCCATGAGTCATGGTGAAGGAAAGCACACAGTATTCATCGTCCTTTTGAACAGGGTGAATGCAGTTTAAAGAGAGGAAATATGCCTAAGACAAAGAATTCTGAATAAAAACAAGGAATAAAAATATCTCATATGATTTCTAAACCATCTGAAGGGGGAGGTCTTAGCAAGGCTATAATATGGTGGAGGAGCAAACAAGTGGGAGTAGAACTGACAGTTGTTAGTGGACACTTACCTACAAATTTCATCATTAACCAAGAGCTTTACTTTAATGAGGGCTTCAAAACGGTTACTTACTTACCATCTTCATTAAAGTATTACGTTTGTTTACTTTTTTAGAGATTATATAGTGGGGGTAAATTTTTAAAAAATGCGTGGAGGTTGCTCTCTAAAGACTGGTTAAGAAAGAGCAGACTCTGCAGGCTTTTAACAAAACAACATCCCTTAAAAAGCAAACTGGAATTAAGTAAGGCCTGGATAAACAAACTTCTCATTGGCCTTGCCCAAAACCTATAAAAGTCAGAATTGCAGCTGGACAGAGCAGTGTCTTTTGAAGCTTAGCAGCAACATTCCTAAATCAAATCTGTAGTTCAAAGCTGTTCACACAGGGAGTGTTCAGTTTCAGAAGTGGATGACATCACCCACTGTTCAGATTTACAAAGAAACTACAAAAATTGAATCATTCAACCACTGGGATCCCATGATGAAGCAGACACTTGCAGCTAAAGCATTTCCTCATGACCATATGAAAACATCTTAAAAAAGGAAAAAAACCTGTCAGAGCACATATATGTTGAAGGAAATGTAGCATAAACAAAGAGCAAAATTGAAACATTCATTGCTAAAAGTACTAGCAGAGCTTAAAGCAAAGAAAGATTGAGAAAATCCTGGGTTCTTTGGGCTGCTACTGAAAATCTCAGAGAAGGTGCAGTTTGAAAAACATTCTACCTCTAACAGTTTTATCCCTAAAACAATAAGTACCAGATTCAGCAACAAATAAAAATATCCAAAATTATTCATCTTAAAACCAGTTACTGAACAGCATAAGAGGAATATTTCATATCAGCAGCTCTTTGTAAAAGCTAAAAAAATGCATTGAAAAACATAAAGAGGGCATGAACAAGAGCTTGTTTTAATAAAAAATGCAAAAAATAGCCCAAATTATACAATGCACACTCGGCAAATTGACAAGCTTCATGTTTTCACAAGGGCTAACACAGTTTCTGTTTTAAATTTCATTTAAAATCAACAGAAAAGGGTTACCACATGCTGTGGGTAAATATACTAGTTCTGGGAGCTATTATTTTTGCTGCTGTTGTTGTCAAAAGCTTTGTTAAATAAAAAATAAAAAGGGAAAGAAAGGAGAGAGAGAGAAAACAGTGATTTCTGTAGAGCCTTGAGTGCCAGTCAAACATTAACACTATTTTCTTCGCTTTGTTTGCTTTCCTGCTTGCCTTGATTGCTTTCTCCCTTCGTTACACCCACACTGCCTGACCTCTTCTTGCTCCTGTTCTCTATACTCCCTAAATTACCTACCCATATGCACCACATTAAAACATGTTATCATCTTCTCTTCCCATTACATCCATCAGAATTGTCAACTTTTCAAATTTACTGTCAGGGTCAAATAACTAATATTTCTCTGCATGTCGCAGCTTATAGATTCATGCAATTAAGGGAGATTATCAACTTTCAGCACAAAAAGTTTATGATCTTCGCATTTTCTGAGAAACAAATCAAAACTCTAAAAGCCAGAAAGTCTGGAGACAATAAAGAGATCATTAACTTTACTCTTTTTTTTAAATCTTGTAAGTGTTACAAGCCTGTTCCATGATCCTTGCATGAAGAGGACTGACATGGCTGACCCATATTTAGGTCTCTTTCTGTCCTCCAGCACAGGTGCATTCCTCATCCTGCCCCACCACCCTGCTCTTTGGACACAGGGGTCATCTTCATTTTTCTGTGCTCTTGATTTATGATTAGTGTGTCTAAGTGTTATAATGATTCAAATAATATATAAGAACATTAGACAACTCATGGCCACTGCCTTCCCTTCAGAGGACATGGGGGAATTGCTGAGTGCACCTCCCTGCTGCTGAGAGCTGCCCAGTATTTGCACCCTCCGTGCTGTTGCAGGCAGAGGGTCAGGCTGAGGCATTGCCTCCTTTTCTAAAAGCACAGTTCCCCTCACACACAATGCAAGCAGCCACAGCAGCGTAGACTGAGTAGAGGACAACACAAGAAAGGATCCCAAAACTCAGATCCAGGGCCAGGGACTGCAGAGTATGGACCACGAAGGTTTAGTAAGAACCTTCTTCACAAATAAATCAAATGCAAGATACATTTTTGTCAACTTCTCCTCCCTTCCTGTCACATATTCTGCACTATTTGGACTCTAAAGAAGTTAAAAATGCACAGTAAATGCTGCCTTCCACAGAAAGATCTCAACTAGAACTGCTGCCATCCCAGTTCCTGGCAGTGAGGAGGCCCTATTATAAAGCATTTGCAGATGCAGCTTGCATTGTTCAAGATAAAAAGCACATCTAATAAAAATGAGATAAAAAGTGCTTTGATGAAGCCTTCCATGTAGCTGGCTCATCAGCCCACAGGACCCCATAATGCATCTGATATTCTCCACTTGTGATTGTTGGCCACAATCCCATGGGTACCAGGCTTGAGAAGATGGAGAGGGCTATTGGAAAAGGGTTACAGTTTGGTCTCATTGGCAAAAACAGGCAGCTGCAAGGACAGGAGTGTATAGGCAGCCATTGAGCAGAAATAAAGAACATTACACACTATATTTAGATATGGACCCTTTTAAAACCATTGCACGCTTTTGCTAAATGAAAATTCCATTTCCTGTGAGTGACACTCAGGTCTGAGAAGCATCACACTGGCTCTCTCTAGAAAGTACAGGCTGACTTCCAAGCCCACACAATGCTAAACACAAAATAATCTCTTAGCAGACTTGCCCATCAGCAGAGAAATGAGAATATGATCCATTATAAAATAGAAGACATAAATCTGTTTGAAAATCAAACTCATTTCTATTCTGAGCACATCACCAACAAAGCAATAAAAAACATTTATTTCCTTCTTTTTCTCTTTGTGCAATGCTTCAAAGTTTACAATGGTGTGAAACAGGAAATCATGCAGCAGGTAGCTAAGGAAAACAGCAAAAGGAGCTCTACCTCCTGCAGACACTGCACTGTTTTCCAGCTTGTTCTCTATGGCATAATTCTCATTTTATGCTAGTTACATATCACTGATGTTGAGTCTGTCCTAGTATATACACTATTTACTCTTAAGAAGTTTTTTGGCTCTAGGAAGGCTGACACAGCCTTCTCCAATCAAAGGGTCCTATCCTCCTCTTACAGAAGGGCAGTTCCTGACTTCTCAAAAACTCCAAAAGTAGCTGGACAGGATTAATAGCAAGGGTTATGAAAGGCACTGTTAAAGAGCTACTTCAGACAAAAATAAGGGGGGGTGGGGGGGGGACAGGGAGGAAAAAAACAAAGAAAAAAAGAAAAATTAAAATTAGAAAAAAATAAAAAACAGCAGTGAAAAGTGAAAAATCTGTTCTAACAATGACAGGATGCATATATTTTATGAGCAGAAAACTATAAGAGGAAGAGAGAATATTTCTATTCCAGATTTTTTTTTTAGCTAAGGACTAAAATAATTCCTTTTCTCTCTCTCTCTTTTTTTTTTTTTTTTTGAGGTTAATATATAACAGTAGTACATAAAAGGTTCAGTTTCAGGGGTTAGGAAGGCGGGTGGTTTACATGTCAGGCCAAATTCAGATCCCATTACTCACATTAGCAAGCAGCTACACAAAAGACCTCAGTTACTTCAGAGGGATTAATCACAGGGTAAGGATCTACTCAAACTGAATGAGGAGTAAAATTTGCCTCTAAATTACATATAGTCAATATTTTAGAAATCCTAGAAAATCTGTATAAATATACACCATCTCTACGAGAGACAAGTTGTAGTCAAAGTTCATCATACTTTTGCTTCAAAATGTGTGTTTGGTTTCCCAAGAATCCAAAATTTACCAGTCATTGAAATGCTATATGAAAAGTTTGAGAACATAATCTTCAAGGCCATTAAAGACAATCATCTAAAAATCTAAGTATTTCTTTTCATTACTAGGAATAAGATAGTTGGATGAAATCATTGTAAAATGATGGAGAAACTTACTTGGCTTAAAAGTTTTGAAACTCCTTTAGCATGTTCAAAATCAGGTCTTCCAAGTACAGCAGACTCCTTATTCAGCTCTCCCCTTCCTTTCTTGTACTTAGCCTTAAAAAAAAAATAATAAAAAAGAGAGGGAAGGGAATATGAATCACTAATAAATTGTTTGGGGTTGTTTTATCAAGAGAAATGTAAGTATTAAAGCTAGTAGGGAAAGTCTCATGTAATGTCATTGACACTACTGTTCAAATCAGCTCTGACTAAAGCCCTTCTCAGGGTTCAGCTCCTTAACAATATAATATTTATTAATTTTAAAACACAATGTGCAGCATTCACAAAATTCCATTTTAACCAAATGCACAGCTTAAGCCAGAGAAATACTGTCCTCCCGATTTAGGCAGAATGAGTTAGAGTGGCTCAGCATTTCTTATGACATTGTCTACAGTTAACACAAGATTCTTTGCAACAGCTGAAAGTAGTCTTGAAATAAAACTAGTCTGAGGTGCAACTTTTTTGAACTGTAAGGTCAAATTCCACTCTCAGTTTTACCACTGTGGTCTTGCTGGATGTCAGTGAGACTGCACTGGTGTCACAGAGCTGAATTAGTCCCACAAGGTTAATGTTATGTGATCTCTCCAACTGAACTGCCTCCCATGCAAATTGCTGCAATTTTTTCCCACAATGCATTAGAAAAAAACACAGATGAATCAACAATAGGTGCTTTGCAATACCACAAACTAAATTACCCATTGCCTAAAATAGGCTTCTTGCATTACTCAAGCTTTGTGAATCATCAAGGACACATCATAAGAACAGACTGGGAGAAATAAAAGTCCCAAAGCTACTCTAAAAGTACTTGAACAGCAATTAGTAAATTTGCATGCTGAGCATTATACTTAGTAGTAGTTCTTGGTTTACAAAAAATCTTGAATATTGAAAGATGAATTTCAGTCTCTTAAATCTGTCTCTCTGAATGTGTCTAGTAGTCTCATATTTAATTAATTACTTAAAAACTTGACACGGGGCTTTTAGTACATATATTGTTTGACTTGTCTGCAATAAAATATTAAACTGCATCACACACTGATGCTTCTGAAACTGCTCCTTCACCTGTGTGTTAGCCGAGGTCACAGTGGAAGGGCAAAGAATTTGAGAGGGGAGTTCAGGGAGAGATCCCCACGCAAGAAGCAGCATCTGCACAGTTCTTGGAAGGACAGCAGGGAATTGCATTTTCCTGTTGCTGCCAGCTGAGATGGGGAAAGGGATATCCTGGGATGCCAACTTCTCTCACACCAAGGTAAAAAAAGTTTGGGATGTCTTCTGAAGTGCAGTACAGCATACAAGCACATGACTTATCTTGAGAATGGTTATCATGAATAAATCTGAAACAAAGCCAACTTTAGCAGTTTTCATGTTGTGTTTTACATCAATTAAAAATAATTGCAAAGATCATACTGTCAACATCTAGAAAGGAGAAAGCCATAGCTTACTAGCCTGCCAGGCAAGACTGGCTTGTTTTGGTTATGTTTGGATTTCTTTTAATCAAATCTCCCTATCAGATTTGGGGGTGCAAGACATTTGAGAATTCCAGCAGCATTCTAAAAAATTGGATCAAAATTGAAATAAAAAAATTACATGTCTAAAAAAATAGAAAGAGTAAAAGGAGAACATACATCACTTATTATCTTTGTTATCTCAGTTGCCTTCTTTATGTCTGGTCTGTTCAGCACTTCAGTGTACCTGTGAGTATCTTGCACATCCTTCTTATAGGATACCTGTAAAAAAATCCACAGTTTTGTTTAAAATAAACAAAAAAGTTTGAATTTTATAAATAAGCTTTGAATGACCTGTCAAATCAGACATCAAATTCCACAGAACTCCACCTAATTTATTCCAACCGAGTTCTGCTTGACAGGGATTGTAAGGTAGGACCTACACACAAGGTAACATGATAAGGAAGAATTTCAGAAGCATAAAATACAATTTGAAATAGAAAAATGGTTTTGCTTAGAAGCATAGTGGAAAATTAAAGCATTGCAAAGACACAAATAATAGGTTTTACCAAAAAATTTCAGAAGACTTTTAAGAGTATGGCTTTTTTTCCTATGTTGTACCCACTTTTTATATAAACTAACCCCTGCTCTGATACTGAGTACTGCAGCCTAGCAGACTGCAGCTACACTGAAGAGAAACTGTGATCACAGTGAGTTTCTTTCTCAGTTCTAGACAGACATGTATCTTGTATGTAACTCAATGATGCAACTCCACCTCAGCATCCCCACAACACCATTTATTTGCTCCTTTGCACAGTCTTGGGAACGAGAAGGCTGAGTGTTCCAGCACACTGAGTACACAACTGGCTTGTTTCAGCTTGTGCAAAGCCACTACCACAATTAATGGGCTCAGAAAACTTTAGCTGGAAGGCTCAACCACACATAGGAGAGTCCAAACATTCTCCATTTAGCAAAACAATCACAGGAACAGCAGAGACCTCAGGGTCATTATAGAGCTCCACAAGTTACCCTTCTTTTCACTCTTCAAAGTTTGTGAACTTTTTCCTGCTTTAGCATATGTGCCAATCTAAGCCAATTTCCAAGGGTTGTCTTACTGAATTATTCTTAATGACATTCTGTCCCTGATATTCAAAAGTGTCTGAGAAATTGAAGTTTCAGGCAGAAGTTGGAGAACATAAATAAAATTTAGAGGAAATAGAAAGTAAAATAATAATTCCTCCTTTACTGGCAAATCTTTTATATTTTCTTTTGTTGCTTAACAACAAAACAAAGTTAATTAACCTCTCAAGATAGTATTTCACTAGCAAGAAAGTTCTCAGCTTGAAGTTTCTCATTATAACCTCTGCTCCTCTTTCCAATGTAAAGTTTCACTCTGGGTACTATGCAACAAAATCATAAACTGCAGCAGTCAGTGACAAATATACTTCATAGAAATTGTATTGCAAAAAGAAAAGGAAAAAAATTTACTTTTTGGCAAATATTTTACATGCAACAGGAAAGTAATTTTGTGTCCATATGGCTTCAGCTAAGCAGACAAGCTAAACAGGCTTCACTGTTGGCTGCCTGCCCACAAATAGATCTTATAATTTTTAATCTGCCATGATACACAAGTGTAATCACTAATAAAAGAAACAAATAAATAGATTTGATGGATTCAGCCCAAATTATCGCATACATACAAAACAAAAGTTGATTCTTACAGCTGATGTAAATCACTGTAACTTTGTTTTAGTTATGTAAAGATTTTCTCTAATTTTTAAGAAGCCAGAGGTAGAGAGAAGCATTTGCAATTCAGGACTTTACATGAATTTAGTTAATTATATGCTGTTCATCCTAATGACCACATGAGGTGAGGTGAAAACCACAAAGGCAGCAGAAACAGGTTTCTGAATAGCACCCTATGATCCATGTAAATTGCAAATTAAAGGCCAGCATATGTGCTCAAAGTAGAAATTAGGAATGTAGTGAATTTAACATCAGAGAATCAAGAACAGTGGTGATAAAGTTGAGGAAATGTGGTCACTTATTGCTCCCAAATGACATGATCATATAGTACATGAAATAATGGATTGTGGTTAATTTCAGGGAAGGGAAGGGGGGGAGAAATAAGACAGTGACAGTCCTTTATATTTCACCATTTCCAATTATATTAGATGCAAGGCCAATTGCTGTATCTTTCCCTGAGTGAATTATTATTCTTCCTGCACCCAAACCAGTATACCTATTACTTATGTCTGAGGGTAAGTCATCTAGCATTTTACAAATGTCTGCAATATATATTTGCTCCATTCTGCAGCTTGTCATACTCCAGTGAGAATAAAAATGTTATGCAGCAGAACAGTAGTTTGTCAGAGGTAGGCCAAAGAAAGAAAAAATATGTTTCCCATTTCCTGAATAACCTCAATCCCTGGATGCTGACCCTCTCCCATTGGGACACTGTGCTGGCCTCTATTACACAGCTGCTATTCTGTTCCATCTAGTGATTTTTTTATTTTTTTTTTTAATAGGGCTATGTTAGAACAGTAAAACCAGAGCTATTCTGAGAGAGCAGGGGAACAGATGTAGACAGGGCAAAGCAACTGGCTTGGTGTGTGCACCCATGGGCATCAGAAGATGGAAAGTGAAGAAGCTCATGATGGGGGGAAAGCAACAAAAGAAAGGAAATGGCAGAAGCACCCAGAGAAGGAGACATCTTTTGTCCTGAGCTGGTTCAGCCAAGAGGCTCATACCCTAGCTTGAATTTTCAGGCCTTACACTATGCCCTTACTCAATCTTCACTTCAAAGGGTTTCTCAGGCTCTACCAAAAAAACTGTCAGCAAGGGCTCAAGAATTGCTCCACTGCATGAGGACCACAGGTCTACAAAAATTTGTTCCAGCTGGCTTTTGCATTGGGAAAGTAACTGGGCTAACAATTTGAGAGCAGCAGTGAAAGACCTAGACAGAGAGTTACAGCAGACTGGTGAGAAATGCAAGTGAGTAAGAAGGAACAGCTAAAAGAGGAAAAAAAAGGTACCATCTTAAGCTTTAAAGCTGAAAACAGTAACTTACAGATACCAACTAAATTTAAAGTGGGTTTCTACGCAATCTGAAATTACAATAAAAAGTGGTTACATTGTTCAACATTTTTGTGAAGCAAAAATTGGATCAAAACTATTCCTCATCTTTAATCCTAAATCTGATTACATACTCTGAAGTGCAACTGTTTTTTGCAAAGCATGGAAAATATTCAGGGCTTGCTAATAATTAGTAGACTGATTTTAATAGGGCCAAACCTTGAGCTCTTATAAAATACATAAAGTCCACTGAGGATAAGCATGTTGATCCAGTTACCCCAGCAGGGTCTAGAAGGTGCCTCACTTTACATGAATAGCAGTGGAATGCACTTCAGTGCCACAAAGTAAACAGATTTCTAATAATGCTGCAAACATCTCAGACTGTCAGTCAATAAATAGTACCTTCTACATGGTGAGCCAAGCAAACCTGGGTTTAAGAGATCCAGACCTTTCCTGAAATCTTTTATCTTCTCATTAATTCCAATACCAAAGCTATTCCAAACAATACATAATAAATTACTAAAATATGCACAAGCAGCTATGAACACATTTTGCCCTCTTAAGGATTCCGCAAGAAGTTGGGCACACCTGTCTGCACAAGAATTTGTCTCTTACTGTTTGTCCCCGATTAGCATTTTCTAAGACCTGTTAAGTCCACTAACTAATGGCCTGTCAGCTGTGTCTCTGCCCTCTTTCCTCTCATCTACGCTTTGGAGTCCATCAACACTAAGAAAATGACTAGCTGGTGACAAACATCATTGGCAACTGCTTTTCTAATTCCTACTCAAATGATGTTGAAAACTGTTTTCCGGCTTTTGTAAAGGAGACAAACACATTTCTGCCCCATTACAGATTGAGGCAGTCATCCTTTCCAGTAATGGGCCTTAAAATTGATTGGTCCCAAGTACATCAGGAGTAAACATCATTTTCAGCACCAGTTGAAAGTGGTCCAGGGGGACCCACTGTTGACAACCACTGTCAGCAGAAAGTTAGTCAGTGAAAGGTGATTTTTCTAACACAGATACTGAACAGAGAGCCAGAATAAGTTTGACTTTACCATGCTCTGCATCAAAAACAAACATTAACATTTGGGTATGTTACTGATGGTATTTAAGCACATCCAGTTTAAGATCTGCTCATTTGGTCTTATCAGAAAGAATGTACTTTTTGTGTGTGTGTGTGGATTGTGACTGCACAATATCCTGAACATGAAAAACAACTTACTCCTAAGACAATATAGACATCGTAAATATTCAAATTTAGATGGTGAGTGAAACACATAAATTATCATTACTAATCTCATGTGAAGTGGAAAGTGTATACATATACATCAGAAGTTTGCCCATCTGTCAACTAACATTTCTAAAAAAGCCCTGTTTTGTAGATAAAAGATACCAAAGCTTTAAAATCAGATGTGCAAACTGCCTTTTAAATGCTCATAGATGAGTGCACTGCAGTTTTCTTATCTGCAAAATCAGAACACCACATCCTTATTTCATACCATGTAATGTTGTGAGAAGAATCAGTTATTTTAACATAGCAGAATATTTAAACTACTATAATGTTTAAATTGTTTTCCTATTCAAAATGCCCAGTGATGGATCAGTTCATGGAACAGACAAAATTATGATGCACAGCTTTGAGTACCTTAATCAAATGCTATGAACTGCTTCCACACAGACACAACATAGCAAGTGATTTCTTCACTTTAGAAATTTACCTGTCATGTCATTTCACTGTTCAACTACATCCTTCCATTCATATGATACTCTGATACACATAAAGCAAAACTCTGTTTTGTGACATGACATTGTTTTAAGACCACCACTTAGTTTTGGTCCCAAGGTTGGAAACTTCCAGACTAGTTAACTGATCAGCTAAGCACAGAAAAAAGTAGGCTGATGGTCCCTACTTCACTCTTCTGAAAATGATTTTGTGTGCCAAAGTCCCATCATTTACATTCACTTCAAAAAACACAAACACAAATTCTTGAGAAAGTACTTTGGTTTGGATAAACACGCTTCCCTTCAAGTACTATGTAGTAGTTAAATTCTTTTTAAAGTATGTTTCCTGTCATTAGAAAAACCACCTGCATTCATTTGAGAGTAATTTTCTTCGGTCTAAATATAAAAAAGAGAAAAATTATTTTCTTATACATGATCATATTGTTCAGGAGATTTTACAGTATTTCCCTGTTACGTAGTTTCTGCCCAAACATACAGAGCATGCTAATGATATCCAAAGTAGTGTGAAGGCTCCAGCACATGACAGATTCAAAATGTCAGCAAAAAATGTATGGTAAGTTGAATACAGGTTTTAATTTTTAAAGGAAATTGCATGTTTCACAGAGTTGAGTATAAATGTCAGCCTTTTAAGACTGAGTAAATAGTCTTAAACACATCCTAATCCTATTAGATGCAAGCCCTCCATGTAAATGTTGAATTGAGTTGGCAGAGCTTTGTAGGTAAAAATGCATTCTGCTCCCACAGGTAAACTGTACTGAATGGTGGATAAAAGAGCTTTGTCCTTCTAGCTCCCCAGTAGTTTCCCTTATTTTTCTCTGCACTTTCAAAGCTATGATTACATAGATAGCCTGAAATAGTTTGGAAAGACAAGTGCTTCACATTTGGAATGCTCGCTGTTTTGTGTTCTGACTCCAAGGCGAAAACTGACATGGTTCTTAATTAAACCTGTACTTAGAAAAGAAGAAATCCACAGCTATTCACCATGATGCCCAAATATTACCCACAAGAGCTGTGTGATTCTGCTGAGCAGCAACTGGATTACATAACTTGCTCCTTTATGTGTGATAGGTATTTGCCCATTGCACTGCAGCTATTCACGGGCAACCAGAAAAAATCTGTTAACACATTAAAATAACTGGTTAAAGGTTTTTTGTTGGATTTGGATGACTTATTTGATTTTTTCAAGTTCTCTCAGGCTGAAAATAATTTCCCTCATATTTTTTCATTATTTCTAACATACTGTTAAAAGTTCTCATTTATCAAATCATCCTTCCCTCCCATGTTTGCCTTCATTTCCTCTTTTTTCTTTTTTTTTTTTTTTTTGCTTGTTTTAAGGGTGAAAGATGAAACAACTAAATTTCATTTATTCTTACATCTGTAACCTGCTCTCCTTAATTATATTAGCAGGTGATATACAGCTGTAGAAGGGGAATAGGTTTTGCACTAGCATACTAATCCCCAAACTATGATGAATTTGCTACAGGAACTTGTCTCATATTCCTCCTAGTCCCACCACCTTCTCTGAGAGGAATTCACATCTCTCTTTCCAGCATTATTTCCTTTCCTAGTAGTCTACCATCATTTCTACTGATAGGTAAATAAAAAAAACCTCTTGCTTCCGGGGAGAGACATTCATGTTCCCAGCTCCTAGGCTCTGTCAGTGTGACACCCTGATGCTTCCAACAGCAGAAATGGACAGTGTTTGACAGGAAGAGGGAATTCTGTAATCAAGGCAGGTTGCAAATTACTGCTGGGAATTCCATTGCAGGTATTTCCCAGCAGAAGAAACAGTTATTCTTCAAACATAATGCTTCCCTGAAGTTTTCCAGCAGCCTTTTAATCAGCAAACTGCTGTCAAGATTCTGCACACAGACATACATCTAGCATTGACATTTAGTTTTCAGCCTACATAACCTGAAAGTGTTTGTTATACTGTTAGTAGAGGAAGATAGGGTAAATTTAAGACAATTTAAAATGAACGGCCAAGCTATATTTTCTACATTATTAGCAGCAAACAAATATCCTATTTATCTAAGAGAAAAGATTTGTAAAATGGCATGCCTACCTCAATTAATTTGGCTACCTAAACAAGAATGGGACTAGATCAAAATTTTTAAGGTTATATATTAGATGTTTTAAAAGCTCTGTGTACCCCTTAAAATGACATCATTACTTTCAATAATCTTCTCCTAAAATTTGTTTTTCTCACAAGTAAGCTTATACAAAACATAAAACGAATTTAATTTTTTCTTCAAAGTTGTGTCTGTGTCATTCAAGACTGATAATCTGGGCAGCATTTCAGCCCCAAGCAATGATGCATTGAGCTAGTATATGCTAGCTTGACCACAAAATCAAATCTGACTTGATTCTAATAAAAAATGTAATTATTACTAGGCTTTTATGTTGTGAAAATCTTGAAAACTTCAAGATGATAACAAACAGCTGAAAAAAAAAAAGCAATCAACTTTCAAAATATTGCTAAGTACTCCTAATTATTTGTAAGTTATCTAAATAAAACTACAAGAAGAAATAATTTGGTCAAATAGTATAAACCAACGCAGGCATCAAACTGAACACTATGGCTCAGATTCTGTAAAATAAATTATATATTAGTTTATTAAATTCTTTTGAAAATTCACTTGATGTATATATAAATGAGACAGGAACAAACTTTTTCATATGCATAAAAGCATGCAAGAACAGGGCAGACACAGCTCACTTGTCTCCTCTAAACAGCGCCCATGAAGAACTATCCAAGTATTAGCAGATTAAGACACTGAAACAACACTGGCATTCATTTAAACAAAGAACTTTAATTCAGAAAAACCTGTGCCTGCAATTTTATTTCAAAGTGATAGCACTTAATTACTACTGATAAACAATAACTGCCACTTTCCATTGCAGTTCAGAATAAAATTCACATCCTGTAACTCATAGCACATTTTATACACACACTATGTCCTAAATTACTTCAGAGCAAATAATTTATAAAAAACCACCAACTAAGGAAATATGGAAATATTCCATGCTTAATTCATTTCAGTAAGCTGTAACAGATGTATCTACCCAAAACAAGCACACTCATTTCAGATGGGGAAGTACTTACATCACTCTGGTGTTTACTGACTTCTATGGCATGTTTAACATCTGGAGGTTCCCTCATACGTGCATAGTCTGAAAATCCTTTCTCAGCATCATGTTTTTGTTTATAGAAAACCTGAAAAAAGCAACATTATACTTTTGTGACCTGAGAAGAACAGGTATAATAACATGAGCTATGTTAAACCTAGTGGTGTAGTAGGTTTCAGGAAGAAACTTAATAAATAATTAAGCTCCTTAATGGAACCAGAACACTGAAATGAGAGCAGCTTCCACCCAAAACAGACATACGAGGCATAGTCAGCAGAGAGATTTCTCTGCATCTGTTATTGCAACAGATGCATGGGTACACAGGGGAAAGAAATAGTAATATATAGATACAGAAAATTAAGCTAAACAAGGTGAGAAGTCAGACCAGGGAAAAGCATAAGCAAAAGCCACTATTTTTTTTTTTTTGTAAAATACACTTGAAGCTATCAGCAATATAATTATTCTCCATTTTCAGAAACAAAAAAAAAATATTTTATGCATTTGTCATAAATAAAGTTTTCCATTTCCATTGCCCTAAGTTCTATTTCTTCCACTGTTGGGAAACTACCAGCACAACACGCATTTTGACTTAGCCCCGGGTTCACAAAGAAAAATAGTATTTACATTCAATTGTCATCATGGTAAATGAAAATGGAATTGAATTGTGAATTTATAAACACCTTTACTTTTATGATAGAAATGGAACTCTGTGTTGGTCACTCATCCATCTTTCATGGTACAGTGTTATACTTACATACACACATTCACATACTACAAGTGCCTGAAAAGCTGATCTTACACTTATCTTTGTCAGAAGCTTTTAGGCTTATATTAAAGAAAATTCACCACGTTTTGATGCCTAAAGAGTAGCAAACATCAAGAAAATTCATTTTCTAATAGCTCTCATGAGCAAGCATTAAAATAATCCATAAAAAGACAGCAAGTATTAAATAAGATAGAAAGCTCATTAGGAGGAGACGGATAGACACAAAAACCCATGATAGCAATAAAAGAATACTGTGAAAGTTTTGAGACAGAAACTCTCAACTACAGAGATTCACACTCTTTTAGGACAGGACAGTAGAACTGCGAGAAAATGCTGTATCTGTTTTTGTTTAAAGCAAGATTTCATCTGAGTTACAGAGTAGTGTGCCCAAAGCAATGTTAGTATCTGCCTTGACTAGCTCAGATTACAAAATGATATACAGCCTGAGAGATTAAGACAAGAAGGGGAGAACGGTATTTTTGCACTGCTACTGTGTGAAAGTATCAAATCAGGAGCCTTAAAATGTGCCACCTCCTTACGCAAGGAAAGGCAATCAGCCCTCTGCAGGAACAAACACTACTGACAGGGAAACAGAGTCCATGACTTGCCTACACTGGTTACATTTGCAAATGGAAAAGCACATAATCTTTAACATGACTGAAGCACCCCTAACAAATGACTCTTCACAAAAGTGTAATTACTATACAAACATACACCACAAAAACTCTTTTTCTAATTCTCCTTGCTTACACTGTCACTTTTAAGATGTTCCCCACTTAATGCCATTAAGAACAGAAGACCTATTCAGTTACTTCCAAAATCTACTAATTTACAGATATTTTATTACATTGCCATTTTGCTTGTTCAGCAGCTCTATTTTTCCCTTGGTGAATGGGCTGTGTAACCAAGATCTGAAAATACAGTAACACATCAACTCTTAGCATGAGAAATTTAACAGAAATTATGAGAATCCACTGGTCTTGGGAAAAGATGACCATTTCTTTAGCTTAATCTAGCAATTATTTCACTTGCCTTGGCATCTGTTCTTCCTATATTTTCCCATTATTTTCATTAACTCACTGAAATAGTCTTGATGCAGCACTCCTTCAATGGCTGTCTACTTTAGTTTGAGACAGTTCAGAGCAGAACTATTCCCAGACTTGTAAATTGCTTCCAATTAAGCATGATAAAATATTTATTATTAGTTCATCAATATTCTTAGAACTATTGTTTTACAGGTTAGTATGCATACATTTATTTCTCAACTCATGTTGGTTTTCAAGTTTTAGCTAAACTGCATTTCCTTTATCAAATCTACATACGAAACTACTCTACACAAAGATCAACCATTATAGGTCGCTGACATAACCTTTACCCTGTAGTGGTGCCATTTATTAACTTGAGAAATACAAGGCAATTATTAAAGTAGGGATGAATTCAGATTGAACCAATTTGTAAGTACTCATTTTTTATTTTTCTTCTCACTTTTACCAGTGTGTCAATAGGAAGCTGCATTAAGGAAGGTTTTGTGCTCTTTTAACATAGCTCTGACTGACCCCATTTTAGCATACATTAGACACTATCACATTTTTATTTTTATATTTCCCTTTATAGTCAGTAAGATGTGTTCTGAACTTAACATTCACAAAGTAGGGTATTCTAGGAGGAAATGTTCAAGACCAAAAATGCCTCTTTAATCTTCATATAGAGAATTAGATTATCCAATGTATTTGTGTAAAACAGAACTATAGAAGTACAGATGACTAATACCTCCCACCATAAAACAGAGGAAGTCTTGAATATGACATTTCCTATCATTAAAAAAAAACCTGAAAAATTACATAAAACAATTTGATAATGTGCAATATGATCAGAAATTATGCAATAAAAAACCCCAAAATTTTTATTGTTGTAAAAAAAAAAACTCAACTTCCTCTGGAAGTTGAATACACTGCTTAAGATTCTCTTGGCTCATTGCCTTTAGAGAGAAACAGGAAATACTGTTCAACACTGACTCTTTGAGATATTGCCCTGTGCAAAGTAGAAAATTAAACTGCCTTCAGTTTGCTTTAGATTATCCCTTTTAGATAAGAAGAAAAACAGTGCAATCACTTCTTATGGCAGAAAGAAAGAGATGAAAAAAGTGATGAAGTGCTTACTTTTATTCAACATTGCTTTCCCCCAAGCAATTTTAAATACCTTTATCATTGTTTTTGACACCTTATTTAAAAAAATATTGTTTTACATAAGGAAGTATTCAGCATATTGATCTTCAGACAAGAAGACTTGGCACAGAGCTAGCAACGATCAAAAATTTTCCTTCTGCAATATTTTCCACAGGAATATTGCAATTTCTCCAAAAATTTCCTTTTTTTTTTTTTTTTTTTTTTCAGAAAAATCAAAATTAAGGCTCCCTGACTAGACTGCTCTCATCAAATTTATTTTCTCAGCACAGAAAACAGGGAAATTGGTGAAAGCTTTGTAGGCTGGGAAGAAAAGTGAAATAATTCAGTGATGACAGGGAGTTCTCCTCTTTCTAGCTTACCCTGGGGACAACTATGACAGAAGTGAGAGAGGGAGGCAAATCTGGTTGCTCTCTCTCAAGAAAAGCATTTAGAAGACCACCGTCAAATTTTGTATGAAGAAGGAAAAAATTAAATTGATAAAAGCCACCCAAGTATGTGGGGATGTGAAACTTCCTTTTTTATTTTCCTGAAACATGTTTTCCCATAAACAGCATTGGGATTTTTTTTTTTTGTCAGTTTTGGATAGATGTCATTCTCTATGGATATTTATTTCATTCTTCATGCCAAATCTACATAAAACACAAAAGAGCAAACATGGGTTTCATGCAAAAGCCAGCAGGTAGTTTTGCTCCAGGATTTCCTAAGTATCTTGAAGAGAGAATTGAGCATGATTCAATATAGCTAATATGGGGAAGAGGATCCACAGGGAAAGAACTACATGTGTCAGGGTGCTGTACTCCCCATTACAGCAAGATCCTTATGTCAGTACTGACACTGCATGGCAGGACTCCTGAAGAAGGAGATCCTGCCTCTGCTGAAAGCACTGACAATTACCACGTGAGTCCAAGAATGAAAATGTGGGCAGTGGTGCTGTGGCCTCTTGGTTCTGGAGAGGACAGTGGAGGGCAGCTGTAGGTGGGATATGGCTCCTTGAGAAAAACAGGAAATTTCCCCTAGTTGTCTCCAAGTTCCTAAATCGTGTGTGAGATTTGAAATGGTGTACCAAATTACTAAACTGGGTTAGATATAGGTAGGCTGAAGACAGGACTGCTGGGCACCATTTCAGGAGCAAACTTTGCATCACAGGAGAGCCCATCTGCAGAGGACACAAGTGTGCAAGGAGATCCTCTGCCAGAGGCAGCCCAGGCTGTGCCAGCAGGCAGCACTGGGGAAAAGTCAGGGGCTTTCTTCCTTCCACACCATGATTCTCTAGTCCCAGCGCAGCTGCTCAGCACATGAGGCTGTGGATCCTGCCAAGAACAGGGGACCACAGAGCAAGAAGAGTCCTGCTTGATCTGCCCACAAAAGCATGGCATCCAAGAAGCATGAAAAGGAAGTCAAAGGTGCAAATTTGTTCTAATGTGGATAGGGGGCACACGTATTTTCCACCTCTCAGGAAAATCAGTGCCCATTTTAAAATCAAGTTACTGTAACTCACACTGCAATTCTGCACTCGCAGCAGCCTTTTTGGAGCAGAGCTGGCACGATGGCCAGCTGGTGCTGTTCACTCTCCTTCCTATGGCATATCTGTAGTCTCCCCCTGAAGTGATGATCTGTAAATTCACAATCCCAGCTAGACAGATGCAGCAGAAAGCCCTTCTGCCATATCCTGACCCAGCTGAAATCTGAAATCCTTGTATTAGCTACTTAGGTACTGCAGTGATAGGCACAATATGGATTAGATTTGAATACTGTGGAGAAGATTTTTCACTAGAAAATCCCCTGAGATCTCTCTCAAAGTAGCATTAAATTCAGGTCCATTGCAGCAGTAAACCACAAGTTGGAAAAATGTGTCAGCATATCTTTAAGTTTTATGGTATATTATGATTTATAATGCATCTACTCCTAAGGGGATAGTATGAACTTTATGGGAAAAATTTCTGCTTAAGTATAACTCATTCTATATGCATATTTTTTTCTCTAGAACTGTTGGATGATTGAAGAAAGCCTTCAAAATCTACCAAATAGAAATGTCAGTCTTTTGCTTAAAAGGGTTTTTTAGGAACCAATGGTTTCACTTTTAGTTTCAGTTATTTATCTTTTCTGCCACATCACCAATGTTAATTAACCTCACTTGTGTAAGCTAATGTAGAATGTAATAATTTGGAATGAATTTGGGAGTAAATCTGTGGCAAAATAGTTAAGTACTGTTTTATAAATCAAGCCAATGGCTTAAAAATGTTATACAAGTTTAATTCCCAATTTTGTTTACAGTAATTCCTCTAATCACTCTCTTTACAATGAAATGTCACACAAATGTCATTTCAGCTACTGTGGTGCTTTA
Source organism: Cinclus cinclus (assembly GCF_963662255.1). Classification (NCBI taxonomy): domain Eukaryota; kingdom Metazoa; phylum Chordata; class Aves; order Passeriformes; family Cinclidae; genus Cinclus; species Cinclus cinclus. The sequence continues at coordinate 18,435,301 of NC_085046.1, read as the reverse complement.
ACTTGTGTATATATTCTCCTTTTCAAACTCTGAAAACTAAAATATGTGTTATTATATTTCCTTAATTTAGACTTGACTACCATAATGTTTTATATCACAGCACTGCTTCACAAGTTGTCCTGAGATTTTAGTCCTCTCTTTTTTTTTATTAATATTTCCCTTTGTCTGAAAAAGTATCACTGCATTACAAGAATGCATATTGAGATACAATCAATATTATGGATTTAGCAGCATGTTCCCTTCACGCACTGGCTGTTTTCAACTATATGTAGTTGATATCTTTTAAGAGAGGAGAAAGCAAAAAAAGGAAAACTATGGAAATGCTTGGTGGACAGAAAGTCAAGACCACCTATCCAAGGTAATTCTCATGAGTAACAATGAAAATCTGTAACCTCATTCATATTACACACACTCAACATTTGCAATTCCACTGAGGTCAGTGGAAGTGAAGGGTCACCTGCCTACTCTTAGGGTATTATATTTTTGAGCCCTTGAAGGCAACTGAACTAGAATTTACTATTTTACTGGTTGTTGCAAGTAGAAGTGTGCAGATCATCAGAAATATATTTACTGCTACCACTAAGTGCCTTTAGAAGTCATTAAAGCAAGCAGTTGTTTGTTTTTTTTTCTTTTGCCTTCAGCATCAAACATTCTATATAGCTAATACAACACCCAACTGGAAAAAAGTTATATAAGATTCATTCATTTCATAAGGAACATGCAATGTCTCTGAATTCAATAATTCCTTATTGCATTCATGGATTTCACTGGATTGTGAACGCACTACCAGCTTATAAATGTATATTTAATAAACAAAAGTAAAATTATCAGCTTTTTAAAAAGTAGCAGTTTTTGAAGTTAAGAAGTTATGGTGATAAACTCTGGATGATAAGCTCACCCAAATAAATCAAGCAGACAATCAAGTGTCCACTCGAATATTTTGTTCAAAGTATATTTGTTCTGACACACAATTAATCTAAATATCATTTTTGCAATTCTAAAGTTGTACCTTGCTCTGAAGGTGCATTAATTCTTTCGCAAATACACTGTCAATTGTGGCTGGCATCTGCTGATAAAGAGGGTTGGAAAGGTCTTTCTTAGCAGCTCCTTTATATTTCACCTAGAGGGCAGAAAAAGGTGACACACAACGTAAAAATCAAGATAAAGTAAACATACTACTTATTTTTTCTAGTAAGTAAAATGACATAGACCAGAACTAGAAAAATTTAATGCTGCCATTAACTTTCAAACCAAAACATCTTTAAATAATACTTTATGGGAATGTGTCTAATTCACAAAGCAATGCAAAATACCTCCTCCTAATTAAATTAAATAGTTTTGGTGGAAATACAAAATAAAATAAGCAAGGCAGTTTTTTCTATCCTTTCTCAAATCATTTTCAAATCCAAAAATTAGTTTTCCTCTTTCTCTTTTCCAGAGTCCTGAATAATGGGAGCAAATGAAAGGACAACAATAAATATTTTACCAACTAATAAGCAGCAGCAATAAATGTAGCTAGAAAGGAGAAGAACATTGAAGTTAGCATGTGTGCCATCATTTCTGTTTCATCTGCTCATATTACAGTCTCATTTTTAAATTACATTTTATTTATCCTGTGTTTCCTCCAGTATTCATTACTGGCAGCTCCTCACAAAGGGGTTTTACAAAAAGATACCAGAAAAATTGCCAAAAATGTGTGAGGCTTTTGCTTCAGATCTAAGTCTTTCAAATTCATAAAGCAATAATAGCAATACTGTTGTGAAAGTAATCATAAATACCAAAAATATTTTCGATGATGTTTTCCAATATCACTTATTTACTGTGACATATACAGCTCTTCCTTAGAGGCTAATTCCCCAAACGTATTATATGTATATATATTAATAATTTGCTGTAACATTTGTTGCTGCTCCCCAAAACAGAGGGCTCTTTTTCACTGCGATGGCCATACTGTTAACATTGTCAGCGTCCAAGATTTGCAAATACAGGTTATGGAACACTAGAGGTCAGTAATTTACAAGATAAACCATCCATCACATCACTGGCTTCAGGTAATGCCGCAATAAACAGGCAGAGTGCTCCAAAGTGTGGTAATATCAAACCTATAGAGTTTAGAATTTTAGACTATTTTTATACCTCTAAATCTTTGATTAATAATTAGCAGCAGATTCTCTGGAATCAGAGAGATGGATTAGACAAATACTTTCTATATGCTTTATTTCTGTAGACCATAATAGTCTGTCTTTCATGAAGTGCAATTGTATCAGATTTACTTCCCTTGGGACATGCCAGTCCTCAGAAAACAGGAAGATAAATACAAGAAAAGTATTCATTAGATGCATTTATATTGAAAGCCACACATCAAATCATTGTATATCAAAAAGAGAACTTAGAATGTATATAAGTTATGTAACCTCAGACAGAGATACTGAAACTTTTTTATTACAATCATAAAGGTGGCACAAAAAAAAGGCACCAAGATTTTAATTTTTTAAAGGGCCATAGTGACAGAAATATCACTCAGAATCAGCGATTCCTAACTGAAGCCACTCTCTCTCAGGTGAAACTTCTGCTACTGTTCTTACCTGTGTAAAATAACCAGAGATGCAATCCTACAGCACCTTGTGCCTGGGACATGAAGAGCTGGCAGTAAATGCTGCTCTGACACTTTGGAAACTGTTGATCTTTCTTTGCCACTACAGCTGTGTGTGTGTGTGCACATGTAACAGGTATGCAGAGATAGATATAGACAGATGATAGAGATAGGTAGATAGATAGACAGACAGACAGATAGAGACAGAGAGGTAGTTAGATATAGATGGATACAGAGGGAGAGGGAGAGGGAGAGGGGATAGAGATGAGATACAGATGAGATAGAGATAGAGATAGAGGTAGAGGTAGAGGTAGAGGTAGAGGTAGAGGTAGAGGTAGAGGTAGAGGTAGAGGTAGAGGTAGAGGTAGAGGTAGAGGTAGAGGTAGAGGTAGAGGTAGAGATAGAGGTAGAGATAGAGGTAGAGATAGAGGTAGAGATAGAGGTAGAGATAGAGGTAGAGATAGAGGTAGAGATAGAGGTAGAGATAGAGGTAGAGATAGAGGTAGAGATAGAGGTAGAGATAGAGGTAGAGATAGAGGTAGAGATAGAGGTAGAGATAGAGGTAGAGATAGAGGTAGAGATAGAGGTAGAGATAGAGGTAGAGATAGAGGTAGAGATAGAGGTAGAGATAGAGGTAGAGATAGAGGTAGAGATAGAGGTAGAGATAGAGGTAGAGATAGAGGTAGAGATAGAGGTAGAGATAGAGGTAGAGATAGAGGTAGAGATAGAGGTAGAGATAGAGGTAGAGATGACAGAGAGAGACAGAGACAGAGACAGAGACAGAGACAGAGACAGAGATAGAGACAGAGATAGAGACAGAGACAGAGACAGAGACAGAGACAGAGATAGAGACAGAGATAGAGACAGATAGAGACAGAGACAGAGATAGAGACAGATAGAGACAGAGACAGAGACAGAGACAGAGACAGATAGAGACAGAGACAGAGATAGAGACAGATAGAGACAGAGACAGAGATAGAGACAGATAGAGACAGAGACAGAGATAGAGACAGATAGAGACAGAGACAGAGATAGAGACAGATAGAGACAGAGACAGAGACAGAGATAGAGACAGAGATAGAGACAGAGATAGAGACAGAGATAGAGACAGAGATAGAGACAGAGATAGAGACAGAGATAGAGACAGAGATAGAGACAGAGATAGAGACAGAGATAGAGACAGAGACAGAGACAGAGATAGAGACAGAGATAGAGACAGAGACAGAGACAGAGATAGAGACAGAGATAGAGACAGAGATAGAGACAGAGACAGAGACAGAGATAGAGACAGAGATAGAGACAGAGACAGAGACAGAGATAGAGACAGAGATAGAGACAGAGACAGAGATAGAGACAGAGATAGAGACAGAGACAGAGATAGGTATTAGATATAGATATATTAGATAGAGATATAGATAGATAGACAGACAGACAGACAGACAGATAGATAGATAGATAGATAGATAGATAAAGAAAGACAGATATAAATAACCAGACAGACAGACAGATATGCATGCAAGTGCTCAGGCAACCCACAGATGGCACTGACCTGATGTCTACCCCAGGCCTCTTGCTGAAGGAGGACAGGGATGATAATATGGAAACATTTTCCTTGTCTCCTTCTGTTTGATGTCAGGCTGTGAAATCTCCACAGCAGGGAAATTTCACACAAGTGTAATTTGCAAACCTCATCACTGCAGAAAAAGTAACATTCCTTTCCTATTCCTCAGTTTACCCACACATAAAATGGGATAGCTAGGACCGGCTCAGAACAATTAATAAAGTATCTTCAAATCCCAAAATAAAAATGTCATGTAATTCCAAATTTTATTATTATTATTATTATTCACATTACAGTATACACTAATTACAGCCTTTTAAGTCACATCAGCTTTAAATAGAATTATCATTTGAAATAAGCCATCCTTCCCCTGCTAAAAATCACAGTATTCAATTGAAAGTGTTTTTAGGAAGGATAAGAAGCCAAGAAAATTCTTCAGTCTTTTAGATCTTACCTCAGAAATAAAAGCACCAAGGCTTTTCACATGCTTTAGCTGCGGGGTGTCAGGTACAAATATGCACTTGCCTTTAGATTTTTTAAACTCTTCTTTATAGTGTACCTACAAAGAGAGGGAAAAGAAGTTTAAATGTTCTAAAACACACACACAAAGATAAGTAAACATTGGTTATTTTTCTTTTTTTTACTATTATTATTTCTATTTCATTTTATTAATGGATACTGTGCTGGGCAGTTTCCAAATACCTCTGGCTGAATCAAATTAAACCATAAAGGGAAGCTACCAGTTCTCACGCACATTACCAGGGCTATGTAAAAGTCACAGAACTCTTTAATAATATAGATGAAAAAGACAGGATTTTCCTCTACATCTAGAGCACATTTTCACTACTGTTGTAGATGTTTTAGTGTCTCTAAAGAAAGAAGACTCAAATAATTGATCTCCTTGATCCTTGATCTCAAAGATAAAAATTGTTTCACTTCTAACACAGACCTAGCAAGTGCAGAATCTGTATAACATCATCAAATGCCCCTTTATGAATCCAGGAGTTATATGAATAAATTCAAGAGCCCACTGCCAAACCATTGGCTGCAAAGCACCCAACAGTCATGACATTCAAGTAATAACAAAATTTATTAAAGACCAAATTTAAATTGAAGCATTTTTTAAAATGTAAAAGCACATAGGAAACAATGAAAAAAAACCAGGACACTATGACATATTTAGGAAAAAGGAAAAATAAAATTTTTTTTAACAACCAAACTTTTCCTTACAATGGGACAAAGACTATGGGCAGGTATAATAATCACATGAGTGTTGCTGAAGTCAGATGTATTGTTTTTCCTAGTGAGATTGCAAGAAGGATAACATCTATGGACATGGTTAACATGTAGGAACATTCATTATATGAGAACTGCACGAAGAAAGATGGTGATTTATAATGAGATGGAGCAAATAAGTTTTAAAGACAGACACTTTACATGGATAGCCTTAGATGTTTTTAGTGACAATTCTTTCTTTGTACAGAGAATTGTTTAGATCGATGCAAATTGAATTATTTAGTACTAAGCTTTCATGGTTATTATCTGCTACCATTTCTCTAACCTCATTTTCACATTCTGCATAACAGCAGCTTGAATTTATGCACTTTAGACTTGCTGACAAGCACTGACAGAAGCAATACGATCTGCATCTGAGCATTACAGAAATATGCAGCCTTAATATCCTCTTCCTCTGAATCTTTAATGGATATCACAAGTTCTAGTCTACGCTCCTCTACAGGGACTGGGAAAACTTACGAGAAGGACGGCAGCTTACACAGAATGAGCTCCTGTGTTTTCTAAGACAAAGTTTGTGTCTACTGAAAAATGGATTAGATAATGCCAAATTTCGTCTCAAACTCATGACCAGTTAATCTTCACACAGGAAACTATTTTGCTTAATATTGAGCCCATTCAGATTTGGACTACTGAAAGAATCTACGCATCCCTTCTGAATTACCTCATCTGCTTTTGTGGATTACAGTCTCTTCTTTAAAAAAACCTTTTGGTGAACAATGGGTGCAACATTACTGTCATGACTTTACTCAGGGACTCACAAAGCCAATGGTTCATATAACCTCATCATCATACTCCCAGGTAATTACAGAGCACCACACAAAAAAGACATTTTTATGATAAATACGAGCAGGCACTTAGTTCAACCTGCACACATGCATGGGAAGTTTACAGAGCTGACTGTCTACTGGGTGAGTTTGATGGTATTCCCAGTAGAAACTCCTGTAAAGCTGTGATTCTGGCAGAGGAGACAGAGAGTCTTGCTGGTTAGATAAATAACCCACAGACATCTGAAAGCTGACTGTAATTATATCCATTTTAATTGCAGAGTAATAATTACATTCAAGAATCAAACACGAAAGCTTCCTAAGGTATCTCTTAATTGAGGGGAATGACAGAACATGACTAGAAGAAGCAAAGCTGTTCTGCTGTAGAAGTCAGGCTTTCAAAAGAATAGAAAGCAGTAAATTACTAATGCCACTCCTTAATCCTTTATTAGTCACATTTGTTATAGTAACCCATAGAAGCCACAAAATGCACACAAACTCAAATACACAATTTAGAGAGAATGTTTGGTCAAATTCTGATCCAACAAACTTCATTCTGCTACAGTCCAGTTGTCCACATTGCTTGGAATCAGAAAGATGGAGGATGAAATGGCACAAGCATAATGAAGTCATGACACCTGCAGTTACAAACCATACTTAATGTAAACAATGCAAGGAAGATGTTCAAGAGGTTGACTGTGATTGAACATGACCGGTGTTTGGAATGAATAGGCAGAGAAGCTAATATTCCTTATCAAAGTCTTTAATTAAAAATTCAGATGTATGAAACATTGAATAAGAAATTTTGCCTACAAGTGGACTGTGGATCCTCACCACAAAATACACTGATTAGGTTGAGCAGATCTGGTAAGCCTTGTGAAAAAAACCAACAGGAAGAAATTGCAAATGATGGCCTGGAGCCCTATCCTTTCAGTATACTTCTGAAGTTCAATAGCTCACTAAAGGCCCAATTTTTCATAGTTCTTTCCAGATCCTTTTCTTCTCTCTGACTCATCATAAAACTTACTCTGACCGCAGCACAACTATCCAGTAAAGTGGATTAAAATTCCTAGACAACCACCAAAACAGTAAGCTTCAAGCTGCATTTTTCTCTTAATGGATATTATATGGGAAGATCAACTTTATAAAACAAGGGTATCCAACCTTTAAGCTGAAACTTCCTGGTTCACCAAGAAAATTAATCTCACCCACAGCCTGTTCCATCAGCTTTTTTCAAGGGGAAACACAGAAGGGAGACTGTGGGCTAAAGGAAAGACTCCAATAGCAACAGCATAATTCAAGCAGTCGCCATTCCTTTTATTCAGGGACATATGGTCATCTAACTTTAATATGAATATACTCAAAAAACTATTCTTAATAATCTAAACATCTACAGTGTAACCACATCAGCAGTCAGCAGGCAAAGATCCATTGTAGAACTGTCATATCTAAAATATTCATTTATGTCTAGGAAAACACCAGAAAATGTCTAAACCTTCTTATGTAGTTTTTATGCTAGAACAAAAGTGAACTTCCTTCCACTAAGGATTTACTTTCCAAACTTACATTTCTGAACTTATAACCTCTTATAAGACTAAGGACAGTGTCAGACCACAGATCCATCTACACAGAATCCTTACTCTGACCATAGGAACCAAGATAAAAGCAAGAGAAAATGGCAGTCATACAGTATTATTACTAAAATACACAGTATTTTAATAATCTCCAGCAATTTCATACTCAAGGTCCTCTTGAGTTAGAGGCTGGGACTAGTAATGGTGAGTCCAGGGGAACAGTTGCACCCAGAATTAGGTAGTCAAAACACTGTTAGTTTGGCACAGTGTCTATTAGCTCTAGGTCTTTTTCAACTTTGCTTTATAACAGAAACATCCTGAAGCAAAGTTGGACTCTGTGCAAGGACAGAAATGGCAAGCAGTCCTTTTTTTGCTTTAGAGGAAAAGTAGTACTGGTACAACTCATTTCCAAAATTCAGCAGAATCTTCAGAAGGTGGTGTCTGCCATTCTATCAAAAGGGATTATGATAGTTTGGTCAATTACCTTCTATAATTGTTCCCATCTCTGCTTACAACAGCACTGACAACATCACACCACATAATCAAAATAAAGAAGAGACAAAAATATACTACAAGCAAATGGACAAGCTCAATTTCAATGTGGAAGAGAAAAGGCCTGGAGAGGAAGGCAATTCATATAAATCAAACACACATGACAGTTTTGAAAACATCTGTGGAATAAAATTTCATAACAGAGGGAGATTAAATGGAATGATTGTCAAGAGAAACAATCCAGGGGGTATCACAACCCCAGAACAAACATCTGCCAACCTCAAATGAAATTGGGGATTTTCTCAAGAACTGGAGCACATAAACACTTCACAACTTCCCCTACATAGAGTTCAAGGCTGGCAATTACAGATTCATCAAGGGCTGGCAGTGTAACACTTTTTCAAAATCATATTGCCAAATTATAGTCAGCCTGTAAATAATCCAGGGCAAGCATAAAACAACCTCAGTATCTCAGGCATGTGCACTCCTGGCACTGCATTCTGATGGGGGAGTTGTGCTGACAGCTCCACCATCAGAAAAGGACAATCACCCAGTCTCGTGGTCAGCAAGGACACAGGCTGCTCCTCCAAGGTCATCAAACTGCAGGCACCATAAAACCACTGTACAAACACTGTGTACAAATGTACACCAATCATAAATCCACACAAAAGTAGTATGTGCAAAGGCTCATGCTAAAAAGAAGGAATATATAAAAAGTTCTGAATTTCAACAAGTCAAAAAATTGAAGGTAAGAATGCAAACTCCTTGCAATTTATTAGTCTTCACAATGAAATGCACAGGGTGAGGAATTTATACCCAGGCAAAAAGGACTTCGCTGGTCATAAGAAATTCTATTATGGCAAAAAATTCTGGAAAACTAAATTCATATTCCATGCATATTCCATTCAAGCCAATGAAGGAAAACCTACTGATTTCATCAGAGGTTGAATAAAGCCCCAAAGCTGGATGTTATTTTTAAACCAGAGCCTCTTTTTTGAAATTAGATTGGTCTGGACCATTATATATTGTTCTTGCTTTGAAAGCATCAATAATACTTTGCCACTATGCCTGGCATATCTCAAGGAAAATCTAACACACTTGCAGGCTAAACACATCACAAATTTTCAGCAAAAGCCCACATCCCTGAACCATAATAAGCCTGGCTTGACTTCGCTATTCACCTTAGCTCTCAAGTCCCTGCAGAAAATCCAAGAAAATACAGCCACTCCATTTATCCATTAATTAAGAGCCACAGCCAACATTACTCCTAATGGGTACACAGCAGAGTAATAATTCCTTTTCAGTTAAAGAAATATGTCTTCAGCAATTTTCAATTAAGTTTTTGTCTTTAAGAACAGTGACCATGTTTAGAAAGAAGGTGCATGGATGCAATAAATGTATATTGGGCCATATAAGTGCTTCAGGTCCATTTTAATTTTTGCCTTTACCTCAGTTGAAAGGCACTTAATGCACCACATGCCCTTTTTTCCCCAAAGAAAGCATGTATATATCTATCAGTAAAAATATTATTAATCTCTACTACTTCCTAAAGTAGATTGAGTTTACAAAGGAGCCATCTTGGTAGCTTCTTTTAAGGATCTGTCCAATTTGCAGCACTCTTTCTGCAAAAATTGAAGTAGGCAGTGTATGGACAAGAAAAAAGAGGAAACTTTGACCTTGTCAAGTCACACTTCCAAGCCAGCACTGCAACACTTTACACATCCCAGATACTTTTCTTCTGAGTTAACTGTTCTCTGATACACAACCCCTAAAAATCCATGCCTAAAATGTAGATTCTGTATGTTCTATTCCCATTAAATTAACAACCCAAAGCTAAATATCAGATTATAACATAACAGAGCCAGACACCATATTTTGGTTTCTTTAGAACATTTGTTGAAGCAAGTCACTCTTCCCTCAGAAAGGTCTCCTCTCCGGCTAGCCAGCTTTCCCACAGGGGAAACATAACTCTTTACATTCATGCACTCACAAAGGGACAAAGTTACTTTTCAGACACACTGTCCCAGGGAGAAACAAAAATAAATTTCCATCAAGGTAAATTTGATCCTGTTACATTAAAGCAATCAGATCTACTCCAATTTAAAATGTCTTGGACCTCACCAATGATGTTTATATAATGTTTATATAACTGATCCACAGTTTTAAAAATCTATAGTAACCAAATCAAGAATTAGCTAGCTAAATATTTTTAAAATATATTCTAACATTTCAGTGGATTTGTCCTATAAGCACAGTTAATAACAATGTGCTGAGCAGCTTTGGACATCTATCAGCACAGGAAAAAAAAAGATAATAAAAATTCATCTTTTATTTTTAACATCCCTCCTTACAGCCATGTATATTGGAACCCAGTTTTATTCAAACCAATTAAACTGCATAGGAGTAGGCTGCAAACAGAAAAACCCACCACATTTTCCTGATAAAAGCAGCCAAGGTGTTCTCATGGCAGATACTCTCTGCCTGAGACCCACATTCTGAAACACTCCTTTCTAGGGCCTATGCTTCATACCATCCAAGTGCTCTGAAAAGCTCATTCTTTCGTGGCAGATAATTTACAGTACCAGAGTAATCTGTGCTTTTCTATTATTTTGTGTGTTTTTATTATTTGAGCCTTGGATGGGCACATGCTATGCTGTAAATATTTGAGAAAATATGTATCATAAATATAAATGTATTTGAAAAAGGAAATGCAAATATGAGGATGCAAATAGTCACCATCACTTACATCACTTATTAATTCACTGCATTTTCGGGCCAGTTCCATATTTTTGTCCTCAATAACAGGCTTGAGGAAGACCTGAAAGAGAAAGGCAATCATTACAGATTTATTGTCCTAAAGAGTAAAAACATTAGGAAATAAGTACTTTGCAAAATTATTGGGGTATAACTCACCTTTTCTTCTTCTTCTTCTTCTTCCCAGTCCTCATTTTCATCCTCCCTGAGATCCTGAATGGCAGACACTCGCATTTTAATACTTTGTGGGAAATAATGAAAACTCTTAAAAGGTTCAATGCTGCAGGAAACAGCTCAGACCCTCCAGCATGCCTGGAATCAATGGTCCATTTGTGTCCTCCACTGCACTTAACCCTACCACGGCTCCTTCCTTATTTAGGCAGCACTTGACAGTCTTTATCTGAACAATTCAGAGTGAGTGAACTGAAAGGCATTGCAGATGGCCTTGCTGGCTATCACTCACAGCAGAGCTAATGCTTTCTTACTGATAAAACATAATTAAATGACCTATCCCCGGCAACTATTTAAAAATTACTATGAACACAAAATACTGTGATGCAGTTAATCTGCAACCTAAGTAATTTAGTAGAATTAACAGGATTGAAAGGGTAACATTGACTCTAACTTTATGGGAAACTGCCCAATTGTAAGATTCAAGGCATCAGTGACTCCAAAATCAGCTATCATAAAACTTTATTTTATCATCCCAATAATAATGCTTCTTGCTTAAAAAAGACCCTATTCTCATTTTCCAGTAGATGTAACCGCTAGTATATTTTTTTCAGAATTAGTTCTTTTCCACAAAGCTTATAGAATTCCTTAATTTTTTTCCATAATCATGTCAGCTGCAGATTAAACCTGAGCATACATAGATAGACAAGTCTGTATTACAAGAATACATGGCTATGTACTCACACAAACATGTATGTACCTTCACTATTACAAACTGTCATAGTCTGCAGTCTAAAAACCAGCCTTTTTCAGTATGAAGTCACCAACTCCAGCTGCAATGAAACTGAAAGATAGGCTTATGTTCTTGGGTGCAGTGATAGTGTTTACTTCTGCAAAACAAGCAAGAATGTATTACAAGATCAATTGGAGAAACCAGCATTTTAACATAATTTTTCTTTCTAAACTGTAGCTTGTATATTTCTCATTTTGTAAAGGTGAAGATTTTGAACTTCACTTAGCAAAGTCATTCACCACTATGCAGCTTTGCAATCAGGCAAAGATATAAGGAATGTGTGCTCTTAAAAACAAGTCTTTAAAGAATTTTAAGTATGTGTGCTCAAACATCATGTCCAGAGTTTATTTAAAAACACAGATATCCTAAGAAAAGTAAACATTTCAAAGATGACAAAAATATGGCATTTGATTTAGTTAAGGTCTAAAAATATGAGAAATTAAGTATTAAGAACAAAGGCAGAAACTGTTTTCAGCTTAAACCAAGAGAGAGAACTCTTTATACATGAGTAGTACAGAAAGCTTCAAGACTTTCCATTCCACTCTCAAATATAAGCTCCTAAAATTCATGTTTGAACCTTCAGCATTGCTGAAGTTCTGATTTAAACCTAGAAGTCTAGTTTGCATAGGTGAGAATTACCTGTGATATGTGCTGACTGCCTTTGGAGTTCAGGATGTTTCATCCTGGTGGAAACAAATTATTTACTCTTATGAGTATTCACAGTAACAGGTCTCTTTGGAAGATTAAGGCTACAACAAGTATGTTCCTAAACAACAGACTCATGCATATTTTAAGGATCACACCGTAAGGAGACAGAGTACCTACAAAAGTGTCAGACAGAAATGCAGGACTAAGGCTTCACTTTGGGTTTTTTGTGATTATATTGCCAATACTGTATTCTTTCAGTGCAGTTAATTTCCTTTTCCTTCCTACAATTAATGATTTTATTTTTTTTAAGTGGAGACACTGAAAAATATTTAAGAGTGTATAGAAAAGCTATTAGTAGCTGCAAAGCTTGCTGGGCATAGGGAATTCTTTTGCTATTTTTTGCACTGGAAAGCAAATATGGTTAAAATTACAGCACCAAAGCTCTTTGTGTTTTGGGGCAAAAGGCAGGTGTTTGGCTTTTTAACATGCTTTTGACATTATATCTGGTGGATTTTCAGCAACTGGACAGACAAAAACCTACATATTAATTCTGGTTTTCCTGCAATGGCTTCTGCATAATCAAAATTTGTGAGATCACTTTTGATCAGCCATGAAGTGATTAGGCAAGTGCCTGATCTGGACTACAGAGTCACTGGAAGTCCCTTCCAACTGAACTATTCTACTCCATTCTGTTCTATGTTATTTTACTATCTGTAACAGCTTTGATACAATTCATTTTTCCTCATTTTTGCATGATCTGGGTCAGGTATAACTAAGCATTCAAATACCCTGTGCCTCATGTAACTTCCATAATACAAGGATTACAAACATCTGCTATAACCCCTCATATTAAAAAAAAATGGAATGGAATGGAATGGAATGGAATGGATCATATTATATCATATCATATCATATGGGAGTAAGGGAAAATATCACAGGATCAACTAACCATACACAAGTTATTCAACACAAGTTATTCCAAGTTTTCACATAAAAGATATAGCAAGATACTATATGACACAGAAACCTGCCTCACTATTTTCACCTTCCTCAAAACACTGAATACCACCAGAAAACATTCACTGTGCAATAAAGCAAGCCTGTAAGTTTAATACATCAAGATATAATAAATGGAAGAATTTGTTAGGAGCATTTAAGAGTTGCATCATTCAGAAGTGCACTATGATTCAAATAGCAGCCTGCAAGTCAAGATGAGTCACAGAAAGGCTTGGGTGGGAAGGGACTTTAAGGATAATCCAGTTCCAACCCCACTGCCAAGGGGAAAGGTGCCACCCACTAGATCAGACTACTCAGGGCCATGTCCAACCTGGCCTTGTTCAAGTGGCCTTGAACACTCACAGGCATGGAAAAGAAGCTTTAGCTATTTCTTTAGGACACAATAAATAATCTAGAATCAGCAGTAATGTCTGGCATTGCAAATGTCTATGTACATTTCCAATATTTTTTAAATTACTATAAAAATACTAAATCTAATCCGAATAAAGGCCGAGTTAAAATGCCGAGCTTTTACATCCCCAAAACAATTATTAACTATGTTGTACTAAAGATTACTTTTCACCTACAAAACCTTCAATTTTACCAAAACCTTCAGACTGACAGTTCTGAATCATTTTCTGCTATATATAATGGAATAATCCATAATCTTTTGTTCTGGCATGAAACAGCATAGATTAAACAAAATCCAATTGGTACAGAATTTTAAGAAAATGCTGTAATGGAGTGCTAAGCTGTGTACCCACAATACTTGTATGAACACAGGGCATAGCAAAATTAGAATTTCTTACTGCTTTATAGATACCTTAAAATGTGTACAGATGGATTCTTCAGGGAAGTACCCAACGTGAACTAATTCAAATTTTGTAAAAAAATGCTGCATAGCCCCACATTTCTACTTTCACCCACCTGCAAGGCCATTTCACATCTTAGTTCAAATTTAGCCCCTACTGTTTACAAAAGCAATATACAACCTTTGCTTATGCTATGAAAAGAGACATTTCCATGTCCCAGCACTTAGAGCCATCATTCCATGTGTCAGTGTACTATTTTTTGTCACAGAACATTACTCAAGTACACGATGTAAACACATATCTGCTGAGGAGGCAGAAGAGGAAGAAACATGGGGCATAAATGAGCCCAAATCTCCTGAGTGCGAGCTGGCACAGAGTGTGAATAGTTCTGGTGCACAGCTGGGCAGATTTCTCTCTTTGATCACACACATCTGGCCAGAGCCCCACCATCTCCTTGTCCCTTTATCAGACTTTCAAGAAACACATTTGGGAATCGTTAGCCCAGAAAGTTAAAAGGCTTCACCTTGTTTTGGACTTTGATACATGCAACAACTTAGCAGTGATTCTCAGTTCCCACCCTGAACAAACAATGTCTCTGGACTTCTTTGGCATAATCCCTAAAAGCCTTCTGATACATGCAATACTGCTGGGCTGAAAGGACTGGTCTACCACTTCACAGAACAGCAGAACCCATGTTTGTCCTGGTAAAGATACCAGAAACCTCACAATCTCAAGTTTATTTAATGGAGAGTTTCTCATGTGGTACTTGAACATAGGCTGCAAACTAAGGACCAAGGTATTTCAGTTGGAAATCTACACAGCACTATCATGAGATGCATGTACATTATGAATATACTCCTTTCAATTCTGGACTGAAACCCTAACAAAAAACAGAGGTAAATGTAGTCCTCTAGCTATCCTGCCTCAAATCAGTTAAAAATCAACCCAGACATCCATGAAATTAAAATGCTCTCTTCTTTTCATAGTGGACAGACACAGACACCACTGAAATAACTACAATTAATTCAACTCAACAGAGGCGATGGGGTTTTTTCAAAAAAGCACACAAGGCATTTTTAAGTGCTGAAACTTAATCACTTCTCATTTCTAGAAATACTCAGACTGGAAGTTCCTAGCAGCCCTGCATAAGGAAGTTCATAGTTAGGCTATCAGCACAACAATCACAAACAGAAAAATGCAAGGAATCCCAGACTGCCAGTTTTAACTTCACTGAACATGAAATACCAATTCACATTAACTAGAAAAATTCAAAAGATTACTCTACTTAGAGAAAAAAATTTATGCACCAGTTTGTATCTGACAGATCATTAACAATGCATTCATCATCACCACTTCAAAACCTGCAAATACCTTATGGCTCTCAAATAGGTTTTTCATTCAATAAAAGTTACTTTATTTAATGTTTTGGTAAAACTGAGAGTGGCAATGATATTTTTAAGGACAAAAACAAATCAGATGTTAGAATTCTGACTTCTGAATCCTAGAAAACCTAATGAGTTTTCAGTACCTAATAGATACATAAGTATAGATGATTTTTGTAAACTCACACTCTCAGACATTGTCTAGCCTAACTGGATTTTGATGTCAGAGCATTTCAGATGTCTGTATGTTTCACACAGGAACTAGTTTCACATAATAATACCCAATCTAATCTAGATATCAGAAGACATGTGACCCCAGTTAATAAACTCTTTCCCACACAACTCCTTATCCTGAGGAATGAACGTGTTCAGAAGGGAGAGTATTTATCAGGGCGCAAGATTGTGCCATGCAGATATAGTCTTACCTGTGATGAGGAACAATACATTAAAATAAACCAAAATAAGCCATTAAAATAACCCCAAACCCTCCACTTCATTTTTTCTACCAATATTAGTGATTGCCTACTATGTTAACACAATACTTTTTTCGCCTCAAAACAGTATTTTCTAGGTGGGATACACAGTTCTATCCAAATTTTCCTAGTTTTTCATTTGTCAGGAAATTAAATCCTCAACAAGGAAGGAATCTGGTGTTTCCACCCCCTCAATATTTTCATTTTAACCAGAAACCTGAAAGTCTATCCCTCCTACAGCTCCTTTTACAAGCTGATGGATCAGGAGCTGAGATGACACATTTAATCCACTCCACCCGACTGCTGCGGCATTTCTCTTTCTTCTCACAAAGCCCCTGTCCCCTCACTCAAGTGTTCACCTAGGTATGACAATCCACCAGAGATAACAGCTCTGGGGCACAACAGTGCTCTTCAGCACTCCCAACTCTTACAAGCACACCACAACAATCAACAGGCCAGATACTTTCTCCTATTACCAACAAAATGTGGAGCCCCGGTGCTCCCAAGCGCTGCATGGTCAAGAACCCCGCAGCTCTTGGTGCTCCGTAACCAGTGGGGAGCAATGCACATCCAAGCTTTCCCTCTGCCCTGCAACTTGTGGCTCAAGATTTCATAAGGCTGCTCTGCAGAAGATGGCTGGAAAATAAAATTATCAGCTGACTGGGTTACTGTGTGAGGTATCCATAAAAGCAAAATCCCATTCAGCAGAAGACGGAGTTGCAGCTTTTCTCTTAATGCAGAAAAGTTTGGATAAAAGATCAAAGTTTGCTGTTCACAAAATTTTCCTTTTATTCAAAACTAAATCCTCTGAAAGAAAGAGACAGGAATATACAAAGTTTGGAGATTTTATCTTTCTATAAATCCCAGCTAAAATCATTCATGATTGTAGGTGAAAGGTATGAAGCCAGTAATAAACAAGATCCCTTTTGCCTCAGTATATCCTAAAAAGCCAAATATGTCTTCTTCTATGACTATACATTCATATAGAGCTTACTGTAATCTGAAACAATAGAAAATATGCATTTATCTTGTATACAGATTCTTAGTTCTTAGCCATATAGATTGGGCATGTTTGCTCACCAGGAATTTTTCTTGGGGCATTACATTGAATTTAACTGCCTGAACTGACAGAATCTCCTGGAGCAGGAAGAGAAAACTACACATTTCCTATAAATTTAATTTTCAACTTATAACCCTCACTTAATGAATGGATTTTTCTAGAAACCAAAGCCAAAGTGATTTATTTTACTTGTATCTGTTTTTTCTTCTTAATATTTTATGTATTTTAGTAGTCTTGATACTGTAACTCTCTGAACAGAACAATACCAACATCCTAAGTAAGATATATCTTTAAAAAAACCTTTAAAACTTTACTGTTCTGGAAAACTTCATCTTACTGTGATTCTCAGTAAGTTAAATTTGCATCAAATTGCGACAGACAGTTAGCTCCAGCACAAAACCTACATACTTCATTGACAGTTATTTAAAATAATAGCCTTAGAATTTCAGTAGAGTCTTCAGAAAACTCCTCAAAAGATGAAACCAAACAGGCCAGGATAAGAAAAGAAATTTAATGAATACTTTTGAGGAAATGGAAGTCACTTGTCCAATGATGAAAAATGTATGCAAGTAACTTCATTTTTTTTTTAAACAGAAATAATTTCAAGTCAAAAATAACTGATTCAGAAGCTTTATTTTGAAGTAACCCCAGACACTAAAAGACAAAAATAAACCTTTACTTATGCAAAATGTAAAACACTTTTATTGTGCTTAAAATTACCAATACTTAAATCTCATTTGGAGGGGGGAAAAAAATTTACCTTTTTTTTTCTACGTTGTGAATTGTGCCCATCATAAGATTTTAAGAAGAAAACAAGTTACACATACTTCATGTCCAGAAGTGCTTAAATCTGGATCGTCACAGTCAAGCTTTTCTTTCAGCCTACTGTTCCATGCATGCTAGGTTAAGACAATGACACACAAGAACTGTGCTTGAATTTAGCACTGTATTTGAAAACAAAGCACATAATATATAAAATCAACATTCAGAATAGATCTACAGTCTTCAAGACAGTCAATGTATAAAGACTGATGGATATCTCATTCTTCCCAAAGAAGCTGCTGCCAAAATAGTCTACTTGAATAGAGTGAATATTAATTTTTAAGCACTTATAATAGGCTACAATGGATTAGGAAATAAAACTCTTAATAACTCTGTATTGAAAAGAACCTTTTAACAGAGAGCCCTGTACTATGGGTCTCTGATCAACCTCATACTGTAATTGTGTTCATGGCTGTAATTGAGGAGAGCAACTTACAAGTTCCTAAGTATTGACTACAATGTTGAAGAAAATATGCTAGAAATACAATAGCTAGCAATAGCAAGTCACAGGAATGTCACATCCTTATATACAGTCTGCTTAACAATGATATACACAAGTTTCCATGACAACAGTAACAAGAGGATAAAAACATCTTCCATCATTCCCTGAAAAATACTTTTCTGCTTATATCACTGATGAAGTGGCAAGTACCAAATTTAGAAATGTTGACTTGCATTTAGTAATGTATTTTTATAATCAATGAAATGCAGATCATAATTTTAAGGGACTTAATTAAATATCTGAACCAGATTAAAATTATTTCTTATCTGATTTTTTTAGTCTTTTAAAACAAGTTACATCAAACTTATCTTTTACTTTAGTCATGGTCCACAGTTTAGCTGCAAAATTTCAGCTTAAAATTTATTTACCCCCAGGGAAATCTCTTTCGCATGAATCAAACAAAAGCTGATCTAGCACTTTCCAAATAAATAGTGAGGATTTTAGCAGAAGAAGGCCTTATTTTTAAATTGGCCTAATTTTGTTCCATGATTCACAAAAAGAAAAAAAAAATTACATAAAGCTACTATGTTTTATCAGTTACTTAATTTGCTTTCACATAGAGCATTATCTTACTTCTAGTCTGAATTTTTTTCTTCAAACCAGTAGTGGACATAAAACTGAAATTTCTTACTTCAGCTACTTTTTAGTCACTCCCTGTGACCTGCTTATTCTCGTACCAAACAATTCCAACAACAACAACAGTGGAATTTAAACTTGGGAGTTATCTCAACACAGATACTTCTGGGTGAACACACTTCTCAATCCATTAAGAACATTCATATTACTCATTCCAAGGCCCGTTCTCATATTTTACTGTAGGAAAAATAATTCCTGTTAATAAACAATTAAAATATAACCCTAAGATGTTCTTCCTATAACACAGTATATCTGTTACCACTTATATAAGAACACTGAATTACAATTCTTCAAATCAAAGAAGGCTAATGCCTGCACTATGTGAAACCCCACAGTAAGCACCTCTTGAGAGGAGAAAGGCAAAAGAAATTACATAGCAATGTTTTATACACTACAAATTATCCAGAAATGCCATCTTTGGATTTGATCACTTGTTGCTGTTAATAACATTAAAGAGCAATAAATACTTTTAACTCATACAGCTTCCTGTGGATAAGATTTAAAGAATTTTATAAATAGAGGGATAAAGCTTTTGATAGAATATGCAGTCACAGAGCAAGCCAAGTTCTCTCCCTGTCCTCAGGCATTACTAGGCTGGAGTCAGGTTTAAGTAAGAGCAGCCATGGATAAATAAGCCTGACCAAAAAACCTGCTCCTGATCATGCTGCTGATTCAGGGCCAATTGACAATCATGGTATGAACAGAGGTTTGAGAGGTGCAGCAGACCTGATTTGGGGAGCAAATTGTCTGAAGTCTCCTTTGAACATCTGGAATTTTGTGAAGAGGATAAATAGCTACTGGAGTGGGCTGCTCCTTGCTACATACCTGAAGATATACGATGATTCCATCATTCTGCTTTACAAGGTGGAAAACAGGGAGCCATTAAGCAAAGCACATCTCCACAGTAAGAAAGGAAGCCTGCAATCAATCAAAATTTCTTGACTCCCAGTACTACAATTTTAACATTGATTCCATAGAGCTTCTCAACAGGATTTTTCCTGGCTCTCGTATAGTGATATTTCTGTTAAGTAACTTCCTGCATAAATTAACTCTTAAGTTATAATACTCAGAGTGTTGAAGATTCAGGGATTTTCCTAGACCATCTTGCTACCTGTTAAATAAATTTTAGTGTTAATATATCTGAAAAAATAAGAACAGAAAAAGTAGGAGGAGATCAGAACACAGAGCAGTTCTTTAATTTAGAAGCTTAAACTAAATTACAATTAGTAAGCGATTGGGTTAACATGCAGAATAGAGTCACAATAACAGTGTAGTTACTTGTTATGCAAATTAATTTCATCATCTGTTCAGTTATCAGTAGTAACTATTCAGCATGAAAAAAGCAAGATAACCTCGCTGAAATTTTGCATATAGAAAGAGAAGGAAAATACCATGTCCTTTCCTGGTCATCTGATGTCTAAGTTAAAGTTATATGAAGATGTTTTTATGTTCAATTCAAAAGAATAAGTGATATTAAAAAGTTATTTTCAAGTCTAGCTGGGGACGTTTCTATTTAAATTGTATTTTTGTAAATATTTATCCATTTTTTACATACAAAAACCATCACCAGAGAATTAAATTATGTCAGGGCCTAAGGCCTAGCTTTGAAGAGCTTTTAGTCTTTTTATCTCTTTGAGGATCTCATGGGAAGTTTAAGCCTGCTTTCAGCACAAAAACCTCCAAAGCCTGAGGCTGCCTCTGGAAGAATTATATTTGCCTTAAGGTCTGTGGTAAATGTATTTTGGCAGCTTTACACTACAGCTAAAGAAATTTCTCAATCTCATCAGAAAAGTGTAGGCAATAATGATAATCTGTAATACAAAACTGCAAACCCCGGGGGCGGGAAGTGCCTAATCTTACATACACGGATGCTATTCTACAGCCCCAGAAGTAGCTACACATTTCACTTACTTTCAACAATTTTAAACCATCCCTTTGCAAGAGGAAGATGCAGCTATAATATGCTCTGTGTAGACATTCAAAATATGTCAGACTCAGCTTCTTCAAGCTTATATTTAAATCCTAGGATATTAACATCCAGTAGTGCACAGTACTTGACTAATGCTACCCACAGGGATTTTTTTAAAATGTCAGAAATTCCTACAGCTAAAAATCAAGCTGAGGTAAAAAATTAGTATCAGGGCACAAGTCATGCTAATCTCATTGTTGTAAAGCTAGTAATGAGTTTAATCTCATTGTTTCACCATCATTAAACTTACAAACAGCCTTAGGAGCAGCCGACAGAACTGAGATGGACATCCCTTAGTGTGTGATACCACAGGAGTCCCTTCTCTGGCCCACGAACCCTCTGTTATTGTCCACACCAGGGTACAGCCTCAGCAAAAGGCCCATCAGTTCAACATCAGAACTTTTACCGTGATGGACTGGTGGGCCAGAACCAGCAGCTTTTCTCAAACTTATTTGGGAATAAAGTCATGATATCGAGGCAGATGGAGATATGATTTATCAGACTAGCAGCACTTAAAGTCTAATGACAAGATTAAAATCTGAAAAGTGTGTGCTAAATGCTCATGAACTTTGATAGATTAATTTTTTTAAAAACACAAGTTTGTCTTTTTGAAATTAAAGTTTTATGTTGTTACTAATCACTTTCAAAAAGGACAATAAATTGTCAGACATGAAATTGTTAAAGATCTTAAAACAGAGAAAAAATAATTATTGTTTTGTCCAGACAAAGTCTAGAGAAGTGACACTCCAATTTCTGTGACTCAACTTCTAAGAACCTTAGTCTCTTCAAGGAGAGAACTCCTTAATCTTAGAAAGTTTTTTAAAATCCTTAAGCAAGAAAACATATGTAAGTAAACCAGACAAAACACCTAAGTATTTTAAGTCTGTATTCATGAATAATGACCCTGAATGATGCATTCTCTGTCTTGAGACAAAATATTAAGATTTAACTTCACAAACTTCAATTAGATTTTTCTCTGAAGGCCTGCTTCTATCTGCATCTTAACTGCAAAATCGTTATCTTTATCTCAGCTTAACTTAATAGATGTACAGATACAAGTTAGACAAGCAGATAGATTTTGTTCATATCTAGAAATCTAGGTGAACTTATGTATTGTCCAACTTAATCACTTTTGTTACATATAAGTCTCTCAGTCTTTGCTACTTTGCTTTCATTTGAAAAGCAGTGAATTTCCTTTGTTACATCTGGTGTAAAGTGATTTTCAAACAATGTAGGAGTGTGGACATTCCTCATGGATTTTCTGTCCATTAAATTATAATTCATTCTGCAGGACAGTCAAATTAATGATATACTTTTATTCACTAGTCATTCCTTATATTCTAGCCACAAAAGAAAAGACTGTTTAAAACTAAACATGCTCTGTGTTCTATAAAAAACAACAACAACAATTTTCTTCCAGTGTAGACAGTCATTATCTTTCCATCAATAAGGACAACACAACAAATCCCTAAGGGTCCAGTTCTACCAAACCAGAATTACATTTAACAGCAAATACATGAGAAATTCTCTGCCATACACAATTCTCTTGTGGGAAAATGGCAGTAGCCATAAATAGTAAAAAATATTACAGGGTCTCACCACTCACTAAATAACTATTCCCAAGCAATGCAAAACAGTATCATTGGCATCTGCATTATTATTGCTATGTTTGAAGAAACAATAGCTGAGTTGCTTCTGTTTTTTCAAGATCTGTATTTTAGTCAAAAAACATGAATATTTACTTGTACAATGCAAAGATACTGCTAAAATTACAGTTTAGTACATATTTTTTTACTCAGTTTAATACTACCTGACTTCTTTTACAGACTATGCTGAATTGAAGTTTACTGTTTTCAATAATTCATTACAAAATAATCTTATTTATGAAAAACAAGTCTCTTTATTAATATGTCCATTTCGTGCAAGCCCTGACACAACTAATTCACAGATACAATAGCTTATATGTATTGATTACAAAAGCAACCATTATAGGTATTCCAGAGCTAAAAATGAATTTATTTGGAACTGGGAAGAGCTTGGAAAACAGGCTAAAGTTAGCAAAAGTTCAAAATCAATTTGGTATAAATAGAATATCAGATCATTAAGCAAATTTCAGTCTAGAACTAAAATCCAGGTTTCCTTCTTTTACACGATGTGCTATACACAGTACAGTTTAGTTTATTGCACTCTGAACTTCAGATTGTACTCTGCCAAAAAAAGCTAATTTACTCATTGGTATGGAAAAAAAAAATCTATTCATATATTCTCCATCCATGGGAACAAGTAATTTGGAATAGAACAATTTTACTCTATAACCTACTACATACTGAAATATGCATTATTTGATTCAAAATCAAATTGATTCAAATCTAAACAGAAGATTACAAAAGGTTTTCACACCTTTTCTCATTATGAAAGAAAAAATATTGTGTTTGAGTCAAATTATGCCAACTATTATCTGCCAGTATTTAAGATGCATAAAGATGCAGAAATCTCTTCTATGTCACTCATTGGAAAAATCAAAGACAGTGTATATCCTGGTATTAATTGGACATCCCTGTATTTTTCCACATAGTTTCTTAGTTTCTCATCACCTCATTTCAGGATACCTAGATGTCCTGATCTTTCATTTAACAAATAGAAAACACAATATTTTGTATTTTAAATAAATAAGATGGGTTTGTTTAAAACATATCAGCCACAGAGAACTTGTTCTGCATTTTGCTGGGCAGTCCAGTGCAATATATGTTCAGAATGATGGACTGTGTTTGGAATCAAGAGAAAAATGGAGTGAGAATTGACATTAGTAAAGTTCCTTTGTTCTGAGTGAATATTAATGACTTCTGCTTAGTCTTTCATTAAAAATTCATTCAGAATCCTATGCTATTGGAAAAAATGCTCCACTTGGAAAGACAAACTCTTGCTATTGTTGAATCTGAAGCTGGCAACAGCTTAAACAATGCATGTTTTAAAAACACATCTTTATCTTCTGGATAAGTCTTTCATATGGTAAGCTTATATCTCGTGCCTTCCATGCCTCAGCATGTAATTTTGAAAAAGTCTCTTTGCATCTCTGCTCCTAAACTCAAGTGGAAAAATATAAAATAATCACATTTTAAGGCAATAATGATTGTGAATGGCAGACAAAATAATGCATTAAAAGAAGGAATACACAGATACAAAAACCTAGAAAACAAAATATTTCATAACCATGGCAGTCCTCAGCTCAGCCATACACATTTTTGTCAATGATTTCAGACACAGTATAGGAAGAAATTTAACTTACGTTTAATTTTACTATTACTGTTATATGCTTTCCATTCCATTGCTTTTTTTTTAATTGCCAAATTCAACTGCAATGACAGACTTCTCCTCTCAGGTGAAATAGCTCGTTAAATGATGTGTTCACATGAGGTAATGTATTTTGTGTATAGACATTAACTCCTTTCAGTACTCTATCTGCCTTAGCTCCATATTTTTTCCAGATACAAAAACATTTTTGTGGGGAAGTGGGAGAAAGGATGTTTATTTTTCCTACAGATAGCTGTAGCCACATGATTTCCTCCATACTACTGTGGCTTCTCATTCTTTTTTCCAACATCTATTCACCAGCGGTGCTTGGCCGCACAAAGTCCCCACTATCATTTCAAATTTATGGAAGAAACAAACAGAAGAAAAAGCTGGCAGCACAGAACATTCATTCTTCTTCCAAAATCTAAAGCTGAACACATTTGTGAAAATAAGGCACTGTTGGATACTTTCAATAACATGTTCGTGTATTTGTATGGTGCAGTTAAAAATGTTTTTTACTTAAATCCTACAGCCAGATTGCATTTACTGAGGACTGCTGCCACAGCGTGTGCTTTGCACAGGACGTGGTATGAAAGCAGTCCAAGATGTCAGAGTGACTGCTATGCCTGATCTGCCTCTGCCCTCCCATCCTGCCTCCAAACCTCCAGACACACTAAACTAGGCTAAGTCCCTCCTGGCCAGAACAAACGAACCTCAAGATCCACACTTCCCCTTCCCCAGGTCTGCTGAGTGAGACTGTAGCTGATGCCTATGCTGGACCAGCCCCTTCCCAGACATTACTACAGCTCCACACAACCATTCAGGGATAGTTTTGATAAGATCACCACACTGAAAACACGGTGTATCCCATGACACTGTGCAAATCAGAGCTGGTCTGACGCATCACAACAGGGACATCAGCAGCATGCTGCCTGCACCACTGTGGGGCTTCTATGGCAAGGAGAGGAAGAGGATGAAGGGGAAGAGCGGTCAGCCCTCACAAAACTCCCAAGATGAAGACGATCACATTGAAAACAGCAAAATACTGTTCCGGTGCTCACACAGTCTAACCTCATGTCAGTTCCTGCATCACCCTCATTCCTCTCCTGCTGCTATCCTCTTTCCATAGATGCCACACGTGCAAATCTCCTCAAAACTGTACTGCACAACACTCTCTCTGGGCATGTGAGAATTTAGACTTCAAGCTCTACAATTTCTTGATATACCAAATATTCACCACTGCAAAGCCAACCAGGGTAGTTCAATTCTACTGTTTTCTGGTCAATGGCCTTTTTCAGATTTGCCCTACTAAAGAGATGCTGGCATACATAAGACAACTATTCCTACTATGAATATATATGGCCATGACCAGAGCAGGTTATTTTACAAAAAACATATTCTGTGAAGCTCAACTAAATTCATACTTTTCTATGTCATGAAACAGGGCCAACACTACTAAGATATGAAGCAGTGAATATTCATTTTCAAATTAAATCTGAAAGTTATTGTAAATACACAAAATCCAGATGTGTTTTATCTGGAGATTGCAACTTGTCACTCATCAGATAACAGCTCTACTTTTAGGACCAAACAAAAACCTCTTCACAAAAGCAGTGTAAAAAATACACTTCTCCAGAAAATTTACACATTGTGTAGAATTTGAAAAGGTCTAAGTCAACTTTGAAATCAGTTCATATAAAGTGACACAAAATCAATAACAAGAATTAAGAAAAAACAGTCTTCTGGTAAGGAGTCAGAGGAACAATTATGGGCCCAAGCAGGAAGTTTATGGCAGATACATTTGATGGGCCAAGTTGAGCCAAGATTTGTTGGAAACTGGAATGAACTTCACGTTTCAGAATTATAACTGAAGGTCACTCCTGGATACACAATCATGGGGTGGAAAGATGAGAGCTGGGCATTGGAAATAAAGCAAATACAGCAGTTAGGTTATTTTAAAAATCAAATATTATACATAAAAACATCTGAATGTGATCACCACACATACAGTCTTTACTGAGGATGCCAAGACAAACTGAAATTTGACATTTCCTACCTAACCTTACTAATGTACATCAGTGTCGTCACAGTAACATTTTCTCTACTATTTTATATGTAATTTTCTAATTTATTTTCCCAAAAGCTGAGAAAGCAGGAATTCCAGTACTGATACTCACATGGCCTCCACCCAGGTTGCAGCATTTAAATCCACCACACAGATCTCTGCCTGAGCTAGGAAATTAACAGACTTTCATGTCCTTTGCCAAACATCTCAGTCTGCCATTCTTAGCAGGCTCAAAATAGCCCCCTGCCAAAGTTAAGTTATGTTATATCTTTCCCCAAACGCTAATGGTTCTTTACAAAGTGATAGTCCCAATCTCCTTCTCCTTGTCCTAACAGCTTAATTATAACCTCCATTTTCACTGAAAGATAGCTAACTTCAATGCCAACTAATCCTAACTTCAATGTTCTTCTTTTTCAGCTTTCTTCAATCCTCTACAGATTCCCACAGTTTGTCTTCTGTCTCCTTTCACACAGGAATCACCTGCAGGCAGTAGACTTCTGAGGCATTGACAGTACAGAAGGGAGAAATTCCCTATTCCTGTTTCAGATATTTCAGCTTGGTCCAATATGCAGAAGTCAAAAATCCAGCAGAATGTGGATTTTGTGGATGGAATGTGGAGGAAATTCTGAATACCTGTTAGATGTGAATTATAGCCATGCTATATTCCTAAAGCAAACTAGACACAGACCAAAAGACAAACATTCACTCATCATACAAATCCTCCTCCTCTCTTACTTCATTTCTTTTCTTTTTTAACATCAATAGCAAATGCAGCGGAAAAAAATATATAAGTTATTAAAAAATAGGTAATTTATTAAAACATAAGCAGAGTAATTTAAATGCTTTCCTTAGCTTTGAAAGAGTTGTTCCAGGATGACAACTGGAATAAATATTTCAAGTTCCACATTGCAGTCTGACAAAAGCAAATGATAGAATAGAAAGTATTTGGTAAACAATGCAAGTGAAAGCTTCATCAGGTCTAAAAGCAAAACCCGTGCCTCTGAGTTCATCTTTGAACTCCCGGGCAAGTACTGCTGAAAAGTTACTGTACTTGGTAGAGAAACTCTCTCTACAAAGAAAGAAGAGTTACCAGCAATGGAATTAGGTAACTGTAGCAAAACTAGACTGAAGATGAGAAATTACCATCTACCCATTACTTTTGACATGGAAAGGGTACACAGCCACCACTACTGAAGGGATATACTGCTTTCATCTGTATTCACAGACTCACAGAATATTTTGAGTTGGAGGGGATCCAAAAGGATCACCAAAATCCAACTCCTGGCCTTGCACAAGACCAGCCCCATAAGTCCCACCATGTGCCTGAGAACATTGTCCAAACTCTTCTGGAACTTTGTCAGGGTTGGTGCTGTGACCACTGCCCCTTCACTATCCTCATGGCCCTCCTTTGGACCCTCTCTAATAGCTAAATGTCTTTCTCATACTGTGCTGCCCAAAACTGCGCACGATATTTAAGGTTATAATATTGTTGATTTTAAAAGTTAACTTGTCCATCATTGTTCTGAACAAACACACTAAACAAATTGTATTACTTTACATGCATTCAAACAAACAAATAAAGTTAGTATTTATCTCCAGCTCTCCCTAAATTCTAGACATAATGACTCAAATCCATTCCTATCCAAACCAGTATATCCAACAGTAATACATGTTACTTAGGATGACTGCTGTTTCCAAAGGAAGTGAAATCTTGGCAAGTACTGTGACTTCATTCAAGATCTTTTAGTAAATTACATGAAACCTTGTAAAGGATAAAAGTAAACCCTTTTACTGGGTATATTAAAGTATAGTAAGATTGAGATTTAGGCGTATTTCACTTATCACACTATACTTATAAACAGAAAGAAAAGGTACCTTCTCTTGTGAAAAGGCTTGTTCTCAATTTAAACCAAAAAAATAATATTGTATTTCTGGACACATTTGATGCTTCCTGGGTACATCTTATTACAATGCACAAATGCAGCATTAGGACAGAAATAGACCAGATTAAGATTAATCTAATTCTAACCCAAGAGCTCTTTTACTTCTTGCTCCAAGTCTCCTTCTTTACTTCCACTCTGAATCTTTCATTAAATATGCTCTCATTCCTTTCTGTCCCTTAAAAAAAAAAAAACTACGAACCAAGAATGTCACAAGTATCTGTGGCCCTGCTTAATCTTCCTACTTTGGCATTCCTGTTTCTCAACTATGTTTATGTACTTAATTGATATCATATATCTGGTTGAATTGTAAACTGTGCCTCCAGATTTTACTGGAGCATTTTTGAGTGGTCATGATCTGTGATTATGTCTCCACTGTGCTGGGTTCTAAGACCTGCCTTAAACTTCCTTCCCCCAAACAGCTTAATATTCTAAATACAAACTGATGTTAATGTTTATCAAATCCCAAACACCATTTTTCTATTCTCAGCTCTGTAATTGTTTTGCACAATATGGATTGTGCTAAAAATAAACATGAAAGTGTAATAATTCATTTACATTTTTAGTTTTCCTTGTCATAGGCTGCCAACTCCTCTCAGATGTGAATGGCAGCTTCTGTTTCATACAGGGTCTTTCCCTTACCTAGGAAGATTATGAGTTGTCCAAGATCACAGAAAAGTCCATGGGACATGCAAAAATATCTGAGTCTTTGAACATGGGACTGTATCTTTTCTGACCAACACTATTTTAAATTCAGTCACAGCTGTATTCAGAACATCCCAGAGCACAAAGTCCACCTGTATACCTTCCATTACCTATCATTTTGAGATACCTTTTTTGGCTTTATTCTGCTATGAATTTGAAACAAATTTTCCCCACTTACTCTCCTTTTACAATTCTATTTTTTTTTAACTCTATGCAAAGGAAAAAAAAAAAAAAAACAAATAGAAAAACGGCAAATGGAACAAACCTGACTGTGAGCTGACTGCCTTTTCAGCATTTCAGTGGTGTCCTTGAAAAAAAAAAAAAGAACCCACAAGGCAGAAAAAGATACTCTTGATATACAAACATCAGAATAAAATCCATGTCTCTGCTGACAATTTTTTAAACATTTTCCATATAAGCATGGGCATATGAAACCAATTCCAATTCCTTCCTTCACAATTTTACACTACATTCCTCCCCCCCCCATGAAGTATATATAAAATCATTCTCCCAACTCAAACAGAGAAATGTCATGAAAGCTAAAATTTAAAAATAAGATCTCTAAACTGCAGGTCTCAAACGTGCTGTTTAATTTCAGAAGCAATTCAATCAGCAGTTCTGGAACACTCACAAGCAGGAGGTGCAGTTTATTAATATTCCACAGAACTGGCTATACATAAGTAGAACACATTGTCCGAAAAGCAATCGAGTCCTTCCCCTTCATAATGGAACCTGCTTTAAGCTTTCTTCAAGAAAAACAAGTCTGGACTGTATATGATATTCACTACTGCACACTGATACCAGAACTCTGTATTGATCAATGTAATTTCTTTAAGTTATAATGAAAGATTACATTCCCCTCTAGGCATCTCTCTAAGGGAACAGAGCCATTGGTAATGACATTTTCCATATAATGCCAAGAGATGCCAAAATGACACTAAGTGACTATAGGCTGCCAAACTCAACTGAAAGGTCAATACTGAAAAAGATGTTCCATTTCATTTGTAGTTCAAAAGACTACAAAAACATGGCCAACACAAACCCTATTGAAAAGGCAAATAAAAATTCTGTTTTGGGGGCTTTATGTTTGAATTAGTATAGATGCACCTCAAAGTAATTGTTTTTCCTTCACTGTGCTGTTAAAAGTTTTGCAAAGCTCTACAAGAGCAATGGGAACTGCTTTAAATGTAGGCATCAGGTAGCAGACATGATAGACATTGTGAACATGCACTAATAAAACTAAAGAAATTCTTACTTGGGATCTGTTCTACTAAGTACTGAAACTTCAGCTAGAAATGTAAATTATATTACTACATTTTCCCAGAGTTCTGTCAATGTACCTAACTGGAGGGAAAAATAACTATGACTTCTTAAAACTTAAAAAACATAGCACCAGAAGCCTCAGGGCCTCAAACAAAGCTGTGTGAAACTGGAGCTATGACTGAAAGTTTGTATCAGTAACTTAGGAGTTAACCAGGTTAACCAATTTTTTCACCAGTCCCAGAAAAGACATGGTTTGATTTCCCATTGTATTCTGTTGTTCAGACATACAAACCCTGCCAGCTGTGACATTGGTTCTCTGAAGGTCTCTACAACAGCCCCACACCTCAGGATCTACCCCAGCATTTCCTACATCCCATCCACAACATTAGCAACTACATCCAATGCTGTGCCAGATCCACCTTTCTCAGGCAGATTACGGAGCGGGGGGGGAAAAAATTCTAATTATCCTGAAATAAATTATAAACACAGAGTATGCCAAGTTGCAGTGAAAATTAAAAAGAAAGCTGTCCTAAAATAATGAATTTTCAGCCAAGAGACCATGGTGATATTTACTTTTAGCCTATGAAAACTCATAAATTTGATACAGTTGTACCTACATCTCAGTATATAGCAGTTCCTACATCTCAGTATATAGCACAAATACATAAATATATTTTTCAGTAATTACATCTGAAATTAAAAAGCCTTAATCTATCTTTATTTTGTTATCATTTAATAAATTTTGACCTGGCTGTGACACAGGCCACAGCATTGCTAGACAAAATACTAGGGTTGAGGAATTTATATTCATTCTGTCTATTTCAATTACTACAGAGTTTTTCCTTGGGGGAAGAACAAGAGAAATTTACTTCTTGTGGCATGGTCCTCATATTTTCCAGCAATCTCAATCTATTTCCATTCATTTTCCAGTATTTACTTTGTAAAAAAAAAAAAATCATAAAGAGGAAACTGAACTTACGGCTCTAATTCTGCTTGGAATTCTGTGTAACGAGTTTTCACATCCCTAGGGATTTCCATCACTGTCAGTAGAGCAGTCTACATATATATTTTTATATAGAAGTGTATGCATCAGCAGAGATCAAATTACTTTTAATTACCACTTAACTGTAATCATATCAACACGTATGGAGTAAGAGTACAGCCCAAGCATCTTTAGAGTAACTTAAGACATGTAACTAATTAGCTGTCTTTAGAAAGTGACAAAATACAATTTTCTCATAGGAATAATAAGGTTTTTGTTTTCATACTTTCCAGGTTTTTTAATGCAGTCTCTACAGCTACAGTCCTGCAATGAGCTCAGCAGAGGTCAAGATCTGCCTTTGTTCAAAGTACTAGAAACTTCATAGCACAGGCAAAATCATGCACCCTTATGAATTTCCTCACAGGAGCAATGTTTAATACTGTGATCAAAACTGTACACAATAGGAGAAGATAAATACAAATTAGCTATCTAATTTACCTATGTAATTACCTATCTAAATACAAAATATCTATCTAAAGGTAAAAATACATGTCTCTAAGTGGTATTCACTAGAAATTGTCTTTATAATTTTGAACAACCCAGAGATTGCCCCATGCATAGAAAACTTCACAAGACTCATATTCTACTTATTTAAATAACTGACAGGTTATACACGATTCACAAAATAATGACTTGCATTTTGCAACAGCTATGCACAAAACAGCCTGAGTGCCAACCAGCAGGGACTTTAGAGCCATCCTCTGACTGTGCAGAAAATAAAAGCCCAGTGCCCATTTCTGATCCCAGCTCACAAGAAACAAATTACCACAGTCACTACTATGTGGAATTTAACTAATTTTTAATTATCTTTATGAGAGAATGTTTTACATTATGTACAAAACACAATGGATGTCTCAATGTTCACCACTGATTCTATAAAAACATTGTCTTTATTGCTTTCAAAAGGAAAATTTATATCCCTATGAGCACTTAAATTAGTAACAGAGGGTCAACACTGGCATCTATTGTCATTGCAACAGTCATAAGCACAATAAGCATCTCAGCAGACTCTTAAACCACTTCCTCTCTCTTCATGGAGCACATTTTAATTGCACAAATTCAATACTTATGGATCAATTTATTTGGAATGTTAATCTTTTGAAAATCAGAGCTAGTACTACAAAAACTGCATTTGATGAAAAAGTAATTTGCATGAAAATGCCAAAAGGCATATATGAAATGGTATTTCATACACCAAAACAAAATTACAAAGCTTCTTCAAATGAATTGCATCCATTAGCTATATAAAACCAGACTATAATAGAACAATTTTTCTCTTTAGCAAAAGGCACTTAAATTGCAGTGTAACTTTCATTTACGAAGTCTAATACAGTTTCAGTATTATCTTATATATTGACTTTGAACTGACCAATTAAGCACTAAAATTATTTTTTTTTAATAACTGGCACCAAAACCAAGTGCAAAAAGGGATTATGTTAATACAGTCTTTGGCAAGCTTTTTGTTACATTTTCATTTTTACCAATTAAAATATGGAAAAACATTTGGCCTGTTGTCTTATATCTCCTTTATTTTCACCATTCATTACTCAGGGGGAGGGGAGGGGAGGGGAAGAGGGATACTTTTGCCTAAATTTTACCTTTTCCTTATAACTCCAGTTTTAAAAACTGAGGTAGAAGAATGGAAGTGATTTTGGCAAACAGAATGGAGAATCCATGTCCATTCCAATATAAGTGAATAAAGGCACACGATTGATGTGACAAGGTAACATTTTAACATCCTTCTTAATTTTTCTAGCAACTTTTACTCATTAAGCAATCCACAAATATTTCCTTTTTTTTTCCCCTGAACATAGCAAGCTACAAATTGTTTTGAAAATGCATTTATACCTTTAAAGCCCTTTGAAATCCTTAATGACTTAGATATAGAAAAGAATTTTCTCCTGAGGTTCCTACCTTTGCTCTCCTATATCCCAGTCTCCACTGTCAAAAGATTTCCTTCCTCAGACACCTGCACAGCCCTATATGCCCTGTAACCATGAGAAGCAGTTTCACTCATGTGCTGATCATCTCCCCTACAAAGGGGCTTGGATGCCATAAAGCCTTTGGAGTTGGAGAAATCTCTAGTAACTGAAAGTTTGTTACTTCAAAGTGTTCTTGGTCTATTGGAGAACTCCAGTTCCATGCTGGGGGCAGAATTTTACCTACATGAAAAGGCAGAAGAAAGGCCACTAGGAAGGTCTTACAGGTTCACAGCCCTTAAAAGCAGGATCCACTTTTAGCCTATATATAGACCAATGAGAAAAGGACCAGACCACATTTCAAGAGAATTTGATGAATACCCTACATTAAGAGACACATTTCTTGCTTTCAGCATTAATTCTCTGCACAGCGATGCACCAAACCTTTGGCACACCTTGAACCAAAATTATCAAGGCACTAAAAATAATTTCTTAAGACAGAGGAATCAAGAATGGGCATTAAGGGTGGAGGAGCACTAAACTCTCAGTATGCCTCTTGGGCAGCATCTTACAGAAAGCAACAAGATCATCTTCTTCAACCTCACCTTTCCTGAAATTGTCTCCAGATCCACAGAAATTTGAGTAGTTTAAACTGAAGTAAAACTTTATTTCATTACATCAGCTAAATATTTTGCGGGAGGAGCTTAAATAACTTTGAGCACTATAAGTACTTTTACTACCCATCTCCATTAACTTCCTAACTTCATAGACATTACACATTATGAGTCAAGATTCACAACTCTCTTAAATCAATTCAGAACTACATTGTCACTTAAAAGAGAATCCTGTCCTCTCCCAGTCTTCCCACACAACTCACAAGTGTTAACTTCCTGCACAGAGGGGTAGGAGCATCCCTGGCACTGCCACAGCAGACAGCAGTAGCATGTCTTTAAGCAGCAGCATCATGTTAGACCAACCCAAGATAAATGTCACACCACAGCCTTACGCATCCTTATGGTCAGCCATCAATCCTGTGTACATAATCAACCCTGAAGAACAGCAAGTGTTCCACTTCTATAAATTTTGTTCTTTGCTACCCCTGCACCCAAATTCACATTCAAGCATCATTTTGTTAGGTTTCCTATTTGTTTGTTTGGGGAAATTGATAGCTCTTCTAACTTGAATGCTGGAATACTAAAAAGTGTATTTAAAAGTAGAGGTAATAGTGAATGGGAAAAGAAGATCTTATTTCACAGTAATATTCCTGGTTTGCTTATGCAAGAAAGATAAAATAATAAAACAACTTTATAAGTCTGTATCACAGAAATATCAAGATTATTTAGATCTGTTTATTTACAATTTCTTTGGTTTGTTTATTATTTATCTTAGAGAAGATGAACAGGAAGGCAATATTCATTTATCTATGTATGGAGTCATGGCAGTAAAGAGAGAACAATCTCATGACAAAAGAAGACCTAAAGAAATAAAAATTAATTTCAGATATTTATATTTTCTCAAAGTAGTTCTGCAATGTTTACCACTTCTTAGACCAGAATATAAATTAAAAGCAGCATATTATAATCAAATGCATTCTCTTCATGAATACTGTTTAATAAAAAAATAAGAATTTTCTAATTTGTAATACAAAACAATCAAATTCCAGCTCAGCTGGTCAGTGATCAGAACACTTAAAATGTCTGTTAACATGTTACAGATCAATCATAAAATCAAAGGGAAACTGATCTAAGTGGTAAAACATAGATTTTCCAATGACAGTAATACTGGATACAGTGATTATTCAGAATAGTAGTTTAACCTTTTTGTCAGATTCTGCAGTTGCACTGTCTCTACTGGGTTATTTGAAAATGTCCAATGAAACAGTACTTGGACATCACAGACATTGCTCTCCTGTGCAAGCCCTTCATATGTCACTTCACTTCTACACTGACAATCATTAATGTGCTGAAAGACCCAACAGCAGCTGATGTAGGGAGACTTTACAAATAGCATGCATTTCTCCAGTTCTCTCTGGCCTTGCAGTTAGTAGAGACTACAAACCAATGAAGCAAAGTATAGGCAAAGGCCAAAGTAAATTGGACAGATTACAGACAAGATGCTCTAGGGATGCTGGATGCTCTAAGAACACAGTTACAATCCTTCCTATTTATGTAAGGATCATGTCCTGGTTTCAGATGGGATAGAGTTCATTTTCTCCTTAGTGGCTGGCACAGCAATGTTTTGGATTCAGTGTGAGAATAATGTTGCTAACACACTGATGTTTTGGTTCTTGCTAAATAGTCCCACTGAAAAAAAGGATTTTTCAACGTCTTATGCCATGGCAGCAAGAAGGAGCACAAAAACCTGGGAGGGAGTGCTGACCCAAACTGGCCAAGGGGTATTCTAC
This sequence comes from Cinclus cinclus, assembly GCF_963662255.1. NCBI lineage: Eukaryota > Metazoa > Chordata > Aves > Passeriformes > Cinclidae > Cinclus > Cinclus cinclus. The sequence continues at coordinate 18,399,374 of NC_085046.1, read as the reverse complement.
ACCATAGAACATCACGTGCAGTGTATAAACTGAGAGAAATTGGCTGGGTGGGAGTGATTGCAGGTCAGCTGGGTATCAGTCAGCAGGTGGTAAGCAATTATACTGGGCATCACTCATTTTTCTTAGGGTTTATTTTTCCTCTTTTTGTTAATTTCCTTTTTATTGTTATTGCTGTTTTGTTGCTGTTGCTGATAGTATTGTCATTATCTTTGTTGGGTTTATTGCTACTATTTACTCTGTTTTAAGTACTAAACTGTTCTTACCTCAACCCATAACTTCCACTTTTTTCCTGATTCTGATTTTCCCTCCTATCCCACTGGTGAGGGCTGCAGGGAGTGAGTGGCTACATGGTAGTGAGTCACCAACTAGAGTTCAGAAGAGTAACAATAAGGAAAGAGAAGTAAATTTGACCTCTTACATGCAAGCCACCATGAGCACACACAGACAAGACATACAAAAAGGCTTTGAAATATGTCAAGAAAACCCAAAAAATCACTGTAAAAATGAGACAATACCATGATGATGCAATTCTAGCCTTCTGCAGTTGTAAGGCTCTCTATCTCATACAGATGTTCACTTTGTTTGCAGCGTTCTTGCATCTCTCTGTATAAAACAAGATTTTATACTCCAAAGCCCTTCATTGAATTCAAGTACATTAAAGTATTTCAGTCTCTGGATGGCAAGAAGTTTGGCACAGAATAAGATACAGAGATGCCACAAGAAAAGTGAAAAAGTCTCAAGTCCTTTCAAATACTGGTGGGAGAAAACATCTCTCTAGGTCCCACACCCAATTAGCCTGAAAGAAACAGGACAAAACAGGATTCCATTTTAGAAGCGTTCTCTATAGTAGCTAACAGCACTGATCCAGGCCATGTCTCCTCTAAATAAGGATATTAGCTGCATTCAATACCTTTAGGAAGATACTCTTATTTAAATCCACAGCCAGGAAACCCTGTCACATATCTCTGCCAGGACTGCTGTTAAGTCCCAGCTTTATTGATATCTTTTCCTTGTGCAAATACCTCTATGCAATACTAAACCCATTTCTTTCTCACAGATGAATGGATAGCTGCCACTCCAACAGCTTAACATTATTTTGCAGTCCCCAGGATCATTTCTGTTGTCCTCCCTTGAACTCTACTCAGCTGTTTCAAATCCACCTTGCCACGGGGACACCATACTCTGATATCAGCCCTGATTCTGTACAACCTCTGCTGAGAGCACATTGCTCCTTCTACCCAGTGGTGTCCCCACTGAACTTCCAAGGATATCACTTTATCTGCCCCAGTGCTACAGTGTCAAAAACAACTACAGTGACTCCTACATTTTTCTAGCTTTCAAATCCAGCTCTCATCCTGTGATAAGTATCATTTGACTTTCAGGTTCACAAACTGATTATTTTACATCTGACTATTAAATGTATGTATTTTCGGACTTTGAGCCTTTAACCCAAAATCTGAAATCATTCCATAACAGTATTTATTGAAAGATCACCAAGTTCCCTTTTAGATCTGAGATTATTTAACTTCATATCTGTAATTAATTTCCAAGCAAACATCTTGTCCACTCGATCACCTACAAAATTAATTTAAGTCTTTAACCAAGGACCAGCCACTGAGAAAATTATGAAAAGCATCCCCATTTGAGATTCCCCTTTAATAACAGCTACACCTTGAAATCTGCCAGTTAGCCATCTGCCATGTGCCTCACTGACCACAAACTCTCTTTAAACAGTACTGTGGTCCAGCTTCAGATATCTCAAGAAAATGGGATGGACACATCTTTCTGCTTCATTCAAAAAATACTGTAACTTTTTATATGTTGTTGCAACTTTAGAAAGCCTAAATCCCAAATGTGAAATAACGGCTTACTTATTTCAAATACAGATTCAACATGTAAAAACACTTAGAAAAATTGGAAAGGATTGGATTAGAAACCACATTCCTTTGACTTGAAATAAGAATGTTGGCAGAAGTTATCTTGGTTATAGCTAAAAAACTACATTTTAAAATAATCCTTTATTTTAATGGCTTTATTATTTTTAACTCTGTTAGCCATTTATAATGGACTCTTTCACCTTCTTTTTATCCTTTGTATTTAGCTAGTAACTTATATTCAGCATCAATTTCTTTCCATCTATTATAGAAGTGTTTTAAATTTTATATTTTTATAAAAATATTTTATTTAAAAGTTTTATCACTGTTTCTATATAAAGACAGCCAGTACTAGAGACTTAAATTCTAAGACCAAAGGTCCATCTGGCCTAGTGCTCTTTATCCAAGAATGGCCACAAGCACTAGCTGCAAGCAGTATGGACAGGGTAAACATAGATGATACTTCCCCTACATACATGTCCCTTGACTCCAGCTGTTTCCAGTCTGGTGTATTTCCTGAACCTGGTGTGGGTTTTTCTCATTCCTCAGCAGAACTTTTTCTCAGTGCTTGCCTTATCCTTGAACTAATCTAGATTTTTCACACTCATATAAGACTTCCAGTACAAAAATATGTCATTTAATACTTTCCATAAGGAAGCACATCTTTCTGCTTGGTTTGTTTGCCTTCTGATGAGCTTCATTTGTTACTTCCTAGCTCTTGCATGAGAAGACAGAGAGAGCAGTCGCTCCCTGACTACACTCCCTATGATAATTGTGTAGAGCTTTCTACAACACCTCTCTGAATTCTCAACCCTCTTTTGTCTACGCCAAAGACTCCTATGCCAGAACTCATTCATTCCTCCAATTGAATTTAATCAACCTTACTGATTTTCAGAACTTTTCTTTTTTTTTAACATACCAGAACCAAAAACATTATTCAAAGTCTGCACGAAAACGGGACTGACACAGATGTATGATCAAGGATTCTTTTCTTTCATTTCCCATTGTTTTCCTATTTATTCCTAATGTTCAAACTGGGTTTTTGGCACGAAGATTGTGACTTCAGAGAAGTAGCTTATGAGAAGTAATGGTCAGTGCAGAGGTCATTATTTTATAGATATAAGCTATACATACACATTTATCTAACTTAGAATCACATTTTCCATTTCATTTTTAACCTATCTTATAATTTATTTAATTTTTTGTGTTACTCACATTCTATTCTTGCCCCACCTTGAATAACGTATCAAAAAATTGTGTCATTCTTTGTTTATCCCCTTTATCAGGTCTTTCACAACTATCACTTCTTAACCAAGACAGATTCTGTTTAATGTCTTGTTGCCTTTCATTGCAAGTTGGTTACAGTTGTACTGCATTTAAGTTAATTGCTTTAAGGTTTGCAAACAGGGCCTTTTAAAAGTCCAAATAAACACAGTACTGCCTGGAGTCATGGGGTGACTTACACATATGTACTTCAACCAGATCATAGCCATAGTAACTCACAATTTTTAAATTGCCAGTTAATTTTTCACCTCTATCAGAGTAAAAATTGATATCAAGTCTCCTATTGACCAAGGGAACTGGTTTAATAAGTTGTCATCTGTTAAATTTATAAATTGTCCTCAGAGAGGTTTAAGTTGGCAACTAAAACCTGCTTCCAAACAGTTACACAGCTTTCAATCATCCCAAAAGTTTCTTAATAAACATTTATTTAATTCTTAAGACTATTTCTTAGTATTCAATTTTTTAATATTGGCAATAAAAAAATTGAGCAGCAAAAAGCTATTCTGGCAAGCTCTTAAACAATAACATTTTTAAAAATATAAGATACTTTACACCTCTTTCATCAAGGACAAGCCTACCTTGAAGGACCTCATTTCTTTTAAGAGGGAAACAGAGTGAAAGTGCCAGAAGGAAGCTGGCAGACAGTTACTGTAGAACACTGATGAAACTTTGTTTATGACTTCTTTCTGCGCAGCCTTACACCCAGTTTAGTGAACTAAACAGCATAACAACAGCTATTTCTGTGTGCAGATGTTGATCTGAGGGTCTAAAATAGAAAAAAAATGGACAACAGCACTGCCTTTTCAAAAATGCCACAGATTTGCTCACTACTCAGAGAGATCTCACACTATCAACGTTTCCATTCTTAAAACACATTTTCAAAGTAAAGTTTACTTGCAGACATCTCTTAGTTCTGCAAAGTGAAATTTTCCCATGCTCTTTTGCTCTTCATATACACAACCCCTGTTTGTAAATTTCAGTATTAAAAAGCCTTGAGAAAATTATATTATGATTTAAGGATTTTAAATTGTTTCTTCAAGACAGCACAGCTTGTCACCACATTGACCTTTAGCACTTTTATCAATAGAATTAATTGCTTTTTATTACAGCTTCTTTTTAATGCTCTGTCAAGCAGGCTCCCACAAAGCAGAGGAGTTGGGAATTCTCATTGTCACTATTAAAACTTCCATAACAGAATAACAGCAAAATATACTGAATTAAGATATACTGGATTGAGCCAGAAAGTCCAGGAAAGGATAAAAATAATAATAAAAACTAAATAATAATATATCTTTAAGTGCCTTGATTTCCTCTGTGCTAATTTAAGAGTATTTCTAACCAATCTGCCAAAGCTAAAGATGCATGAGAGGGAAGTGGGAAAGTATCTGTGTAGGAAAGCACAGACAAAGCAGAGATTTAGCAAAACCCTCTACAAGACCAAGACTCAAGACACCAAGAAGAAATATAGTTTGAAACACAAAGGAGTCTTTATAGACCACCATTTCAATGAGCAATAACTCTTTACACTTCTAGATACAAAACCAAATGTAACCAAGGAAATGCGCAACAAAAAAAAGGAAAAGGAAATAAGGCAAAAATACAGATTATTGCTGGCCATGTGGCAGTAGGTTTCTTTTAAAATAAATATAATTAAACAAAAGGGAAAAGGGCACAATTTTTTTAAATTAGCTACTCGCTTAAGAAGCTACTCACTACAAATTAGAATAAAAAAATGCTGAGTGTCTATGGGGACAAGGTCTATCAAGGTTAACTGTTGATAAGAAAGATTAAATAGCTTTTAGTACTTTAGTATTTTAGTAAGTAGCGGTGTTATCAAACAATACAAAAAGCATACTTGAAATTCCTCTTAATACACAGCAAAGCATTACTTTATTTACCTCCAGAGTTCAGGGTCCACTGTTTTCATTCAGAAAGCTATTAGCTACAGGGGACTGCAAATTGCCAAGGTCATTTTGAGCAATAATTCTAACATAAACAAACTTTGTTTAGCAATTAAAAATACATCTGCTTCAAGACAAGCGAGGATTGCATGACTGCATTTGAAAAAATAAGCCATGTTTTCTATTGTCTCATTTGATACTGCTCTAACAGCACATAAATGCAACAATCCTTCTGTATCAGTGAAAAAATGCACCTGAAAAATCTAAAAACATTAAAAATATTCTGTAGTTCTTTAGGGAAATTGCCAGAGTTCATAACTAGAGCGCCAAGCACATGCACACAGGCTTAGACTGCTACTTGTCTACTGAAACAGAATCCTTACATGGCCC